>NC_056608.1:23129102-23429102 GCF_018340385.1 Cyprinus carpio
CTTAACCTGCTGAGAGGCAGCAGGGGTTAAAACAACTACAAGACATTAAAAGATCTCTCCCATGTCAGCCTCAAAGGAACGAGAGCACAGCTGGGCCTCAATGACACAAACACACTCACACATGTACAGAGAAATCTGACTCGTTAATGTGTTCCTGGCCAAAACATAGTGAACTAAATGTAGGAAGATTTTAATGCAACAAAGATGCACTCCTGCTGTCAAAAGGTAGGCGGCATAATTTGGCTGCCTTCTAAGAGAAATTCTAAAATGTACACGAGAAATATTTCACTCAGTACCAAAAATATATAGATAAAAATATTTATATCTCATAAAAAAATGCTATTTTACCTAAAATATAATGTATACACAATATAATAATATTGTATCCTGTATTTATGATTGCATTGTTACCTAAAACTATTCGTTATTAATGTCTCACATTAATAATTACACTGACAAATAAAAATAGAAATAGAATTAGTTCCATGGCAATAAATAAGCTTAAAACAAAATAAGTTCAAAACAAACTAAAGTACTAAAATTGCTTAAACTTAAATAAAAAAATCAAGATAATTAGAAATAATAAAACTACATGAAGTAATAAAATGACAAAAGTACATAACTAAATGACAAAAATGAAACCTGAAATAAGTACTACAAATCTAAAACTAAAATATAAATATTAAAGCTAAAAAAAAGAAAGTAATAAAAATGAAAAAGCACATAAAATGACCAAAATATAAATTAAAACCAAACCTGAAATATAAATATTAAAGCTAAAAAAAAAATTGTCAAAAGACTAAAAATTTAACTGAAAAATATTAAAAAATAAAAGATAATTCAGATAAGTACAATCGTATATAAATACTATACGATTTGGAATACAGCAATAGTTGATGTGAAAGCAGTTCAACAAAACAAACAACGATCATTCAGTCATTCTACTCATCATATTTTTATCAGTAGAGGTGCACGACAGGTGCACGACAGTTTGGAAAAGAAAGTGTAACCTTATCTTAGTTTATTAGAAACAAGTGGTTCTTTGAAAAAAATAACAATAAACTATTATAAGTCCCTTTATGAGGACCTGCAAATCCAGATCTCTTTAGTTTGTCATGAGACGTCTGTTAGCTGTTTTATGAGGAGTCGTGCTGGTAATCAAACACCGGTTGGTTCTCTAAGACAACAGCTGAGAATGCAATCGTTGTCTCTCACTCTTCCTCGTCATACATCATCCCTCTCTATGTCTGATCTTCCTCGAGGACGGTAAACCTTCACACTCAATACTATCTGTAGCGCCAGTCTGCTGTCTTTCACTGCGGTCTGTGATCTGAGTGTCATCCGGTGCATAACACTTCTTTCTAGGCTGCTAAAAACAGGCCGCTCATCAAAGCTGAGCATGGCCCATTTGAAGTGAGGGCATGTGAAACGTTCATGGGATGAGCTGTCAACATCACCCGTCTCTCGCCCGATATGATGTCATGGGAATGGAATGTGGTCCCAGGACAATATCCTGGCCAGAATTGCAGGAAATTAAGTTGTTTTGTGCACCTAACAACCATTACGACACACGCAACAGTTACACAGAGATGGGCACACACAAATTGATGTATTTAACCCATATTTTGCATTTAATTGTTCATTTGCATTTACATGTTTCTTAATGTTTCTCTGTTCCACATTATATGACTATAAACACAGTGCAGTTTACAAGATGCTTTTTGAACTCAAAGTACTAAAGCAATACTTCTGGTCACTGAAGATTGCTATGCATGACACAAAACAATACAGAGATGATGAAATGCATAGACTTTTCTTTTTCCCATTTAAATTTTTAACCCTGTCAACAAATTTAAAACTACAACAAACTAAATTATGAAAATTTTTTTTTTTTTCAAAATAATAATAAGAAAAGGAACATTATTAATTTTTTTTTTCTTTTTAAATTATGCGATAAAATATCAACTTTTGTTCTAAAATCTGGGGTAATTAAGGTTTTTAAGTTGTTTAAAATTCATATTTTTATTCAGCAAGGACACATTAATTTGTTTAAAAGTGACAGTAAAGACATTTATAATGCTATAAAAGATTTATATTTTAAATAAACATCCTTTGAACTTTCAGTTCATCAAGGAATCCTGAAAAAAATTACAGTTTTCACAAAAATATTGAGCAGCACAACTGTTTTCAAGATTGATAATAATAAGAAATTGTTGTGAGCAGTATGTTAGCAGTAAATTAGAATATTTTATTGATTTTTGTGTGATAATGTGGAATTGCGTAATGGTTCAGGTTTTGATCACAGGAATTAATTGCATTTTACAATATATTCAAATGGAATGTTTTAACTGTATAGCTATTTTAACGGAATTAATATTTAACAATATCACTGTTTTTATTGTATTTTAATCAAATAATAATGGTATTTTTAGGTTTTTATATGTACACTAAAGTAGAACAATGTGAATGCAAACCAAACTGGGCATTTTTTTCCACTTGATTCACTTTTGGTTCCTTTAAACAGGACTCAAATGTAAAAACACCCTTAAAATTTCAACCAGGTTCACTTCCAAAATCTGTTTATCGGCAGTTTTTTGTTCCTCCAGAAATTCAGCGAGCTCTTTGATGTCGACCACAGGAGGATCTTCACCAAATATATAATAATGAGTGTTATGAGGACGAGCACCTTATCACAGTAATTCACTGAGAGGGGGGGTTACTCTCTCATTTAAGGCTCTTTCTTCTCTTCTTTAGATTGATAGCGGATTCCTCTGAAGTCCGGCCCAGCCTTGAAGTGCAGGCTGGATTAGTCGTCCCGAAAAAAAGGGTTTTGTTTTGTTGGGGCGTGTGTGTGGTCTTTTTTGAGGGTGTATCTTTTTTTCCTCAGCAATGGGTCATCTGAGGCTTACACAGGCCTGCAGAGGACACAACACTCTCAAACTGATGCAAGGCATAAAGGGAAAGGTTTGGGGGTGGAGGTCGTATTCTACCTGTATGGAAGAGCACTGGAATGCAGTTAAGACAATGAAAACATGACATTTATGTGTGTCTGTATACCTACTTAACCATATTTTGGAGACAAATTTGTTCCCAGAGTGAGATAAACCTGACAAACTTCCGTTATTTTGGGCGACGTCCTCAAAAAAAAAAAAAAAAAAAATCATATAAAAATAAAGATTAAAAACAGTAAGAAAAGGCTCATTATATCATAACTGTAAAAGAAAAGAAAAAATAAATAAATAAATATGTTAGGATTAGGTTACGATATTTATAACTAGCTTTACATAAAAACTGCAAAAATCTATGCAGTGTCACCATTTAGATAGCTAAGTAAACATGTGATATTTAAAAAGAAAAATGTCTCAGTCATGACTACATGATCATTCACACATATTTAGGCTATATTATGGCCATATTTATGTCTATATACTGTCATATTTATTGAAATGCCACAGGCTATTCTTTATAGTCTTACAGTTAAAAAGTAATATTTAATATAAATGTTATTATTTAATTTGTTTGTATTTTTATAGTTTGTTATTTTAATTTTAGTTTTATATTTTAAATTTATTATGTTTATTATATTTATACTATTTAATATTTATTTAATAATATATATTATTTATCTTATTAGTTCTAATATATATATATATATAATAATATATATATATATATATATATATTATATATATATATATATATATATATAAAGATTAAAATTAAAATTAAGCATTTTTAAGAAGTAACGATTTTTTACATGACTTTAATATTATCTCATATTAAATCTTCAAATTTATCTTGTTTTCTTTCTTTCTCATTAGATAATAACTATTGTAATACATCATTTATATTACATACATATGGTTTTTAAATAAATGCAGTAACTTTTAATTTTAATGATAAAAATGAATAAACTAAATCTAAATAAATACTACCAAGATAGAAACACTTTAGAATTTAATTATACATTTTCAAATATTCCTAAAAACAATATAGGCTTAATTTCAGATTTCTTTTTATTTTAGTAGACAGGTTGCATGAGATTTGCCCTCAATACAGCAATATTTACACCAACAATAATCTAATAATGATGTTTCAGTGAACTGACTTCTCTACAGCTCTTCAGTTAAACTCACCACCAATACACCAACAATAATCTAATAATGATGTTCACAGTCTACAGACCTTCAGTTAAACTCACCACCAAGTCTGCACTAAGACATGTCCTCACATGGACTGTCAAAATACACTCAGGTGTCTGACAGCAGTGTATATGACACACGGATGTGAGGACTGTCACAGTCACACTGTCACTCACCTTGTCAGACTGGATTTGTACATTTTCTTAAGAAAACGTGTGGCAAAGTCACCCCTGTGATGCTAAGATGTGGTTTCTAAGCTGTTCTAAATGATTATGAAACTTGCATGATGTGTAAAAAGATCAAGAGAAATTTGGTTTCTCATGTCATGACCCCTTTAAGACATTTTTCTGCATATCTTATCATGCACAAGTTGAAAATTGTAAGTCTATTTATTCTCACAAACAAATTTTTCCTTCACAAGACGTTAATGTAAGGACTGGATCTGTTCCCATGAAGAAACTCATCAACATCTTGGTCAGAGTCAACATTTTTACATAAATTATTTCTTTAATGCGTTATCCAATATTAACAAATAAGACCTTATTATAAAGTGTCACTGAAAATTAACAGGTCTTGGCTATCATGCATCACTAAATACATCACGTTCCCATCACAAAATATGGCAAATGAACAATTTCTCTCACAACTAAAAACTAGAAAAGTCTCATCACAATCAATCAAACAAAATAAACAGTTTTCCACAGCAGAATGCTGCAGAGCTCAGCATGAGGGTGTGAAAATACCTTGAAACTGCATTAAACTGCTTTTTTTTCCACTGCCATTTTTTCATCCAGTCACTGATGCATGCAGTATTTCCCAGTAGCCATATATCAGTCCCATCACACACCAATATTCCCAACACAGTGGCTGAAACCTCCCTAAATCATATTGCATGTCAAGTGCTGACAGCTCAGAGAGCTTATACAGGTTTGGCTCTATATAAACGCATCCATATGGAGGCTGCTGGGCCGTTCTCTGGATCTCATGCCATTATCAGCCCATACATTACCTCTTTTATGGACCCGGCAAGGAGTCTGATGAAACCATACCAGAGTCATCCCAGTAGATGAGCATTATCCTCAGATATCGAATGTATGCTTCATGTTTTTTACAGAGCTGCGAGGAGCCATGTGTTGCTGCCTTAAACATTAAACTTCCTCCAGAGATCTCGCAGCGATATGAGATATTAGCCTCCTAATTCCCGCTGACTGGTACAAGCAGATGTTGAACGTCAGGTTGGATGAAGACAGAATAAGTGTCTGAACTATCATGTTCTCCAGGTCAGACGGGGTCGGTTTTCATATCGCGCAAACGTTTGGTGATAAAGCTGGGTTACGAGGCTGGACACGTTGCCCAGGATCCAGACACAACATTTACTGTATTATGGGTTTGACAGTGATGAACAGACCGTAGGATGACTGAACCATCACTACTGTAAGTTATGGGTCTGTTTTGATAGAGCTGACTGGGCAGTAATGGTATCATGTTATTGCTTCAAATGCAAGATAAAACGCTCAAGTCAGGTCTTTCCTATGAGGTCATGAAAGCTTACACAGATTTGATTCTTTATAAAAATATAGTTATATTAAGGATTTACCAATACTTTATCATTTATATCAAATTGATTGACTTTAGTCCAGTGTAACTGCTAATTTCCATCTTTTCTTGACCTCTGATATACAGTACCACAGGTTGGACACAATGGATGGATGTATTGTATTATATCTAATGGTATTATATCTAATCACATACGCTTATATGACTCAGACTGCATGAATTTCATTATTAAAAATTTTTTTTTCTTTTAAGAATTTAATTTGTTTACATAAAATATTACATTACAGGAATATAAAATAATAGTAGTGTTTATATAAAATATATAATATTAATTTTACAACAACATAATTACATTAATATTTTCAAAATTTGTTTTATGTACAATATATAATAAAGTAGAGCAACCAGCAAGCAGCTAATTCTGTATAAATGTACATTTCTAACATTTAAAATTTTTTATTGAGTTTTTAGATGTTTTTAATAAGTTTGTTACACGTTTAAAATAGTAAAAAAGAAAAAAAGAAAAACATATTTACAAAATGTTTTAGAATAAATTAATTCAAAGTGTTTAATAAGTATAAAAACAATCTAAAGCTCGCTCTCCATATACATATTATGAAGTCATTCAATAGTGTTAAAAAAGCATTAGTTATTATGAAGTCATTCAATCGTGTTAAAAAACACACACACACACACACACACACACACCACACACACACACACACACACACTAATTCTAAAGCTCGCTCTCCATATACATATTATGAAGTCATTCAATAGTGTTAAAAAAGCATAAACTTTTTTTGGCATTTGTCTGCAGGTGTATTTAGTATATTTAATTGATTGTCTTCCTATGAATGCAAGTTAACAGGTTTAATTCAGAAGAACTCTCTCAAAGTCTTGACCTAGGATATACTTTTCCCTGCTCTTGTGTCCCTAACAGGTAAAAGCATCTGTCGGCTAATGGCAATGGTGTTTCACACGTCCCAGAGTGCAACACTATCCAGTTACTCATCAGTTTGGTCTCAATCTGTGAGTCGCTGAGTGACTGCACTTCCTCAGGCCGAGTCTTATCAGTAACATGACTCCTCAAACACTGTTTATCTTTACAAACCCACACTTAGTACCTGATCTATGGACTATTTGGAAATTAAAAAGCATGAAGCCACACAATCAATAATATCTTCCACATTCTTTCCTGCATTGCATAGATAAATGCACTGGTTTTAAGAACCGATGCATGATTTTAAAACCCCTCACCTTACATAACGTCCTTTTCCCGGGATTCTTGGGCAAGGATTAGGTGTCAGATGTCAGTAGAAAGTGATATTTCCTCTTCCTGCTCTGGGAAAACAGGATTAGATTAGATTAGATCAGATTATCAGATTGGATTAGATTAGAATAAACTGAAGTCTCAACAGTCTCAATGAAGCTCTAGTTTAGCTTGCTGAGTTTAGACCTCTGATTATAGTTTTTCCTCACTGGAGGAAGACTAGAAGAACATCAGCACCCTTTGAGACCCCACAGAGAGGCATGCTGGCCAATCCCTGCCCAAGGGCATCCTCACCTCACATACAGGAGCCTGGCACCTGGGATATGAGAAAGGTGAAGGGTGAGGTCCCCCAGGGGCCCCGCGGTCAGTCCGAACCTTCAGCAATGGGGCAACACCTTCTGCTTGCAAGTCAGTGTTCATCTGTGGGGAAAATATTCAAGATTTACTACATGATGGTAAATGTCAAGAAAATATAATTATGCATAAATTCTGACTATTTATGTAGTCTTTTAAATGCAAGAATAAAAAGAAATCAAACAATATCAGAAATTCCAACCACACTCTGTCATATATTGGCAATATTGGCAAGAAATAAAAAAGGATACAGTTAGTTAAATGCACTTAGTTCTTATTTTTTGTTTGTTTGTTTGTGAATGAATGAATCACAAAATGTCCAAAACTGTTACACTAAATGGGATAAGTTGTCATAGTGGAATCAGCCATTAAAAAGATTATTACAACAAAATGTATCAGCAAAAAAAAAAAAAGAAAGAAAAAAAATTAATAAATGAATAAATTGGTCAAATAATATTGTAAATAATAAATTGTATAAAGTCATTTTTAACACGTGACAGCTAGCTCGATGACAACGAACCTTTAGGTTAATATTGAAATTTCATTATATAGCAACTTGCTAGACACAGCTAACCTGAAAAAAGAACCTTTAGGTTATTGTTGGTTTTAGTTATTCTGAAATTTTCATGACATCTTTGACTTTTATTAAATTAGAGGATGTTATTCTTACCTGTACGAACATGTTGTAGCCTAAACTTTCTTCATGTCACATTAGCATTAGAATTCATATTATTCTGTATTTTAGGTATCAATGCTTGATGACGTCGGTATCAATCTAACACGTGAAGAGAGTTTAACAGTCCCGCGTTTGCACAATAATTCATGCAAATGGACAGAAACCAGCGATTATGAGGATGAATAAAAACAAACGGACAGTTTTGAGTTTCTGTTACTTTAACTGTAATTGTACAGTTCTGCTTGTCCATTTATGGAAAAATGCGTCGAGACTAGTCTACAATGAGAAATTTTAATTAGGCTAATTTTCGGTGTTTTCAAAGAAATAAAAGGTAAACATTCAAAAAAAAAAAATCACCATATTACATGAGAAAAGTGAAAAAAATAGAACCATAGATCCCAACACGCACAACACCACCATGAATAGGCTACATTTTTTAACTTAGAACTTAAGGCACTAGTTAGTCTAAACTAATATTGTTAAAGTAATTGTTTTTAATTTTTTGTCATCTTAGACATTCTTATTTATCATTGAAACTAATAGTGTTTTATAAATTAATAAGGCTAATTGCATGTCATTTGGTCTCATTTATGTCCATTGCAATTTCATGTTCTTCTCACCACAGATGTATTGTCACTATGAGAATCTATCCTGCAATAATGGAACAACAATGTCCTTTGTTAGAACAAAGGCACATGGAGGGAAATGCGCTTTGAGTGCTTTCATTTGTTCTGCATTTTCACTATAGCGGCAGGGTGTCTCTGGTGATGCCAGATCTGTTTGTGTTCCAGCACCGTGGACACGAATCTCCTGTCAGTTCTGCTTTATCCCAGACAACAGAGCCAATTCAGTTGTATTGCAGTAAGGCCTATGTGTTTATTTTCATTTTCTTTCTTTGATATGGGACCTGGAGTAGATTGACTTTGAAATAAAGCCATGAGCATAAACCAAAAAGCCAGAAAAACCATATAAATTTTGTGGCACAATTCTCTAAAGTCAACTTAACTCCTCAAGATAAAGAGTAGAACAAAGGGGTTTTACAGTCTGATCTGATGTTGGAACCTTTATAAATACAAGAATTGTTCTGTTTGTTAGAAAACTGATTTAAAGTGCTTTAAAGAACCCAGAAATGTTAATCTGAAGAACTTAAAATGATGCAGTAAGAACATTTTTTTAATTTCCAAAGAACCATATAACAACTGAAGAACCTTTGAGCCACTAGATTCGGTTTTAAAGAGTGAGGATGATGTGAACCTTACAACATCCCAGCTAACAGGAACGTTCTCTGAACATTCTGGCAAGGTTCTCTCAAAATTAAGAACAAACATTCTTTGGTTATCTGGTCTTCAGTAACGTTCTGAATCATCATTTATGTATCGTTCATGGAATGCTTTTCTGAAACATTTCTGGATGTTGTTGTTAAACAATAAAGATATGTTTCCGACTAAAAAGTAACTTTCCCATTTTATTTGCAAAATGATTCAATAAAAATTTTCCTTAAAGTTTCCTCTAACATTCATAACCAAGAAAAAAAAAAAAGCATTTAAAATAAGAGAACATTCAGAAATAATGTTTTCATAACTTAATGGTAACATTCACCAAACATGGGATTTTTATACACCAGTAAATAAGCGAGAGTACATAAAAGCTCCCAGACAAACAGCCGAACTTTTGAACTCTCCAGATATGAAGCTGTCATGACTTGTCTAAATCAGCTGCATGCAAAGCAACAAGCGGAAAATGTCTCCGTCTCACCTACTGTTTTCATGCAGGTCAGACTGGACATGAGTTAATGGTAGAAGGGGAAGTTGAATCTCTAGATAAAGCGGTGGATCATATATGGCTATTTACACCATCACCCAATTGAGTCTGTGCCATTCAATGCCAGAGCTTGTACAGTAAATAAACAGGCTGAAAAACTTCCCTGAGATAATGAGGACAGTGAAGAGTTAAATGTGTCTGGCTTTTTGCAGAAAGCAATTAGGAGGAGAGGACACAGCGGGGGCACAGATTAATTCAAACGCTCGATTAAACCTGAAATTCTTTTGATAAATAATTGTGAACTCAATATGTTTGCTGGGGTTGAGCTGTTATGGGAAAAAGATGGGCGCTGGTTAAATTGCCTTGAAATTTAGGCTTTCAGAAAGAACACATCAACACATTTGCACTAAAAATATCAAGTGTAATCTGATCTTTCAATGCTACTGTTCAAAACTAAACTGTACTTTAGTGCAAAAGCTAATTAAAAGTTGTCAGTAAACTGACTGTTTGATTGCAGCCATCCACAAACAAACTATATATAATTGCGAGCTACTGTAAACAAACTACATAAACATGCAAACATGTTTTAATTGCTGTTACAGTTATGTGCATCTCTGTGGCCACCCGCTGATCGCGTGGGAACACACTGAGATGCACTAGGTGTTTGTGTTTGTTGTGCCATTGAGCAGATAATGGGAAATCATCATGCATATAATCAGCAAATAAACAGAAATCGGTGATACAGACATTTCAGATATATGCACGTTTATTTACAAATCCAAAACATTCCATTTAAATAAAATATATCTACATTTGTTCTACAAAAAACTGAAGGCACTTGTTATGGTGGCCTAGGAAATAGACATGTGTGGACTTAAGTATCACAGTTTGGTGCAAGGTTACCATTAATTCATTGCAGAGTAAATGTAAATGATGCAAACCCACTTGCTGATGCATCCCAAAACAGAGTCTGAATAAAAATGAACTCTGCGACTGAGGTGAGCTTGTATAGAAATGAATATAGACATTTTGTCCATGTACTCACAGAGCACATTAGAAGTTCACAAACTCTAAACTTCTGTTCCATCCCGGTTGTATATGAGGTTATTGACAGTGAAATGGTTGGAGAGCGAGTTGATCAAGCCACTGTTGTTATGGGACGCTGAGTAGTAGTTCAGTCTGTTGGTGTTGAGATGGCCTGGTTCTGATGGAGGGGCAATTTCATGTCCAGACATGCCGTGCGTAAAATCCCCCAGGTGTCCAGAACTGACGTCTCTGCTTCTGATCCCGTTGCCGTTTCCAGGCATTATCGAGTTCATGTTACCGATAAAGTTGTTAAAACACGGGCTGTGCTCTGCAGACGGTGAGGGGGATGATTTGGGTTCGCTTGAGGTCGGAGAGTTCTGGAGGCTCTGCGGGGACGCGCTCATCAGACTCGCCGTGTCCGCCAATTTGAGCGCGTCCTCGGATTTCACCGACAGGCTACTGGGGTTTCCGTCAGCTCTTCTCTTCCTCTTTCTTCTGAAGTTGCCGTTATCGAACATTTTCTCGCAGTTGGGGTCCAAAGTCCAGTAATTTCCTTTCCCTTAAAAAAATAAACGGGAAAACATGTTAGTTTTGCAATGAAAATTCTAGCGCGTAATTATGCACGCCAAACTAATTCGAATTTTTGAAAAAAGAGCTTCAAACTTACCAGGGTCGTCCTCATCCCGAGCGACTTTCTTGAAGCAATCGTTCAAGGACAGATTGTGTCTTATGGAGTTCTGCCATCCGGCTTTGCTTTTCTTATAAAAGGGAAAGTTGTCCGCCACATACTGATAAATCTGACTGAGCGTCAGTTTCTTATCCTGCGCGTTCTGAATAGCCATCGCAATCAGTGCTGAATATGAGTAAGGCGGTCTAACCATCTTGAAAAGTTCTTGCTGACTTGAAATGGACAGCCAACCGAGATCCGCGCTTCCGAAACCGGTGGGAGGAGGAAGAAACTGCCGCTGGTTCGTCCCAAATCCTGGCTGAATGTAAGAGCCTCCGTTCGGGCCTGAGAGATAGGGGGATGAGGCGATACCCGGGCTGTTCATCCACAGGTACGGGTTGGCTGTGGCTGAGGTGTATTCACCGAGTCCGTAGCTGGAAGGATGCGCGGGTGGCCTCTGCGCGTGGTGGTGGTGATGGTGGAGGTTCTGTTGGTACATGCTGAAGTTGGTGTCGCAGTACACGGTCATGTCCAGGATGTCCTGCGCGCTGTGGTGTTGGAGAGGACTGGTCTGCTGGCTCGACGGCTGCTGCCCGAACGCGTTCATAATCCGTTCTCCCTCTAGAAACATGAGTTTCACCGAACAGACCCGTTGGGTGCGCTCGTCTCTGAGGGTTTATTCGAGAGTGCCGAGTGCGCGTCAGGGGAGGGGTATTTAACCTGTCCAGGGCGCATGCAGTGAATGAGCTGCTGGATGGCAACCCCTCCCACTGTCACACTTCCCCTCAATTAACTTCATCCAATATGCATCAATCTGGCGTCGAGGTTCATGCACCCCCAAAAAAGTGTTTAACTAAACATTAAAAACAGGGGTACTTATTCATTTAAAAATAAAGAATAAATTGATAATTAAAATAATAAAAAGAAAAAAGAATTTAGTTATGGATGAGTGGGTAATGATCAAACTTTTCATGTCTCAGTGTACGGTCATTTTTAAAAGTTTCTGTGTAGATACAACCTCAAAATTAAAAATTAAATAAAAATAATAAAATCAAATCAAATAAAACCTACTGAACATTTTCACCGCTAATGCTCTGAGGGGAGAAATGATACAGCTCGTACGATAACGGGGTATGTTGTCTCATTGTGATTGGTCAGTTGTTTACGTTAGAACCTGCCATTGGAATAACAGGTTGCCTGCAGAATATAACAAGTAAAACATTCATTTTAAAACAGTTTTTCGCTATCTGACATTACTAAGATTTATATGAATAACAGTATATATATATATATATATATATATATATATATATATATATAATATATATATATATATATATATATAATAGGCCTAAAACCTGCCTTCATTATTGCTAGCCTATAAAAGTGTAGTTTTATTGTTCAATATCAGCAGATATAGGCTAATAAAAATCGTGAATTTTAGTTGGTACTGTAACTTAAGTGGATCAAAACGTTATTCTAATTTAAGATTTAATTCAACGATTGAAACCAACATATAAAGCAACTGCTAGAGAAAACAAGCGTTTTTGTAACCAGACATTTGACTCAAAATCTTAACTGATGACAGCTGAAATAAACATCTAAATGTTTTTGGGTGGAAATGCTGTTTGTCAATTAAAAGAGAATTTTTTTTTTGGAGAGGGTGTTGTTGTGTTTTATTATCTTTTAATGTGATTTTTGTAGTTTGACGAAACTCCCCCATCCCCATGCTATGCAAATGTACAGTACAGCTTATATCACGAGAACTCAGCGAAGTTTCGCATGAATTTACAAATGGATACGACAGAAGAATCAAAATGGACAGGAAGTTTTGGGAAAGGCGTTCAGTTATTTAGCTTTTGCATGAAAATGTAGACTAGTTCTCTGATTTATACACTCTCATTCTTTGCAATTATTTAATTTAAATTTTCAAAAATGCACAGGACATTCATCCGACGAGAACATCTAATAAATAAACAAACAAATAAATACGAATTACAAACTATTATGGTCTCTGGAAATATTTGTCTCACTATAACTATAAATATGGTCTGGGGAATATAATTATTGCAAACATATGATGAATTATTAAAGTTTTCATAGCCTAAATTAAAAAGTAGTCTTTCTTTCAGTCAATCTTTTGTCTTTTTTTCCTCTTTGTTAATTAGTCTTTGTTCAAGAGTAAACAAACATCTAGCCATATAACCTCTACTACAAAGATGTGAGGATAAAAATAAAATAACTGAAGGAAATGATGGCGATGGTATTTTAAGCTTATATCATGTGCATGACATACACACTGATAAAGTTGATAGAAGTCCTCTACGGGCCTGGTGGAGGTGCACAGAGATGCTTCTCTATCGCCACCTTCTGGAGTACGAGAACATTCAACTCTGTAAAGAGTTGACAGTGACAGATGCAGTCACAATAACAATGCTCATAAGATGTAGCAAATGATAGAAAATCACAGAAGACGGACATGCCATGGCAAGTAAACCCTAAAACGCCCTTTGTCATCTTTCTTCACATTTTCATCATTCCAGTTTAAAATGCAAGCTGTTTTTCTTCCTTTCTGACATGAAACGTTGAGTATTTAACAGAGATTCATTTATATCTTAACTGAACATGAGACATTATAGTAGTATAAAAATAAGTAAATAAATAATCAAAACACATTCACGTCATTTACATAAAGTATGATGCATTTTCAATAATAAGGGTGAATAAAAATGAAATATTTTGCATCTTTTTCTTGCATTATATATGAAAGGTTTTATGTTATAGATTGATTTTAAAGGAATGTAACTTTGTCACGTGATATGTTCCCTCCTCTCCTTTATAGTGAGTAAGGTGCACACACCTCTTCTGTGAGTACTTAACTCAAACCACAACCACAATCAAAGTTACTTACCAACTTACCTTAAATAAACAAATACAGTTTTTTTTTTTTTTTTTTTTTTTTTTGATCCTTTCCATGATAGGAACAGGACAGGGAACTCTGCACCCAGGGCAGCTGAGACAGGAAGCAACTCATGCAATGACCTGGAAATAAATAAATAAATAAATAAAATTAGTAAATTTTCAAAAGTAAATTGGGTAAATTTTAAGAAAAATAATGCGGAAAAAAAGGGAGGCGACATTTTAAAATGTATTAACAAGATTTTTTTTTTTTTATTTGCACCCCTTTCATGATATGAACATGAAAGGAAATTATTACATAGGCTTTATTTTATAAAAATGTTTTATTTTTAAATGACATAAAAAATATTCATATTTTTAAACAAAATAGATTCTTCTAGAATTGAATTTCGTTGAAGTATTTTGAAATTATGCACCGTAAAAATTCCTGGAAAAACAGAAAACCACCTTTGCTTTCAAAGGCAATTACAGTATTTATTATTATTATTATTATTATTATTATTTATTTATTTAATAATCGAGAGCCTTGTGTAATAAATATATATATATTTTTTTTTTATCCATTTCTGGATGGGATGTTATTAATTCGTGCATAACCTTTTCCAAAATCTGTAATAAGGGAGATGGTGCTACCGTGCTAGACTAGTTGCCACACTATTTGCAGTAAATATTTCTCTTGAATAGACTACGAAAATGTGTAAAAATATGTAGTTATGTAATAATGTAGTTTATGTAATGTAGTTATGTAATAATGTAGTTTCTTGATTTTTCTGAGCTATAACTGCAGTTAAAATAAGTTTATGAAAAACAGAATGTGGAGATATATATTGTCTAAAACAGCAACAAGCTGAAAATAAGTAAATGAACAAAACAGGGTTTGTAATTGTAAATAAATCATAACAGACAGTATGCTGCAGTCCATAAATGTTTTGTTTTCATAATTTACTAAATTTATATAATAACTGAGTACATTTTGAATCCATGTTTCAATCCGTGTTTTTGGATTATCGCCATAGACATAAACAGAGAGAAGTAGCTCCGGCTACAATGTTCTTCCGCAAGACGCATGCAGTTTTGTTAAGAGCGTCTAGGCCTACTTTAAAATCATTTCAAGTCGGACCAGCAGATGGAGACATACATTTATCATGATCTTTGATACTGTAGGGACAATGAAAACTTTCTCCGTCACTGTAATAAAAGTAGAGCTATATGAGAAATCTTCAAGAAATACTTCAAAAATACAATAAATTTAAATCTTAACACCTTGACATGTGCACACATATCCTATAAAATTCTTCTACATTATTGTGTAACCTACATTGAATGTTGGCTTTTTTAATAAACATTCTATGTCAATGTAACTCTATGCCATGTCAGCAGTTTGGAATTAAAAAGGCCTGTGTGTAACTACTAGATAATAGTTTAATCCGTGTAAGTTTAAACTGAGAGCAAGATAAAGACTCCTTTCTTAATCTAATAAAATCACAAACAAATTTTTGGCATTGCAAAGTTTTGGGATTTCATACACACTGAAAAAAAAAACAAAAAAACAAATTGATGTAGAAACAGTTGTCGCTCAGCTACTTGTAAACTTTACAATTTATTTTAAATAAATGGCAAGTAACACACTGATTTAAGAATGAAATTTTGAAGAGAAAGACATTTGAAGTAGAAATATAAATCACCCTCGTGGTGAGTCAAGAAACATACACATTCTATTTTTACATTCAGTAGATTCACATTATTTTTTATTTACTGTTAGTTACCACACACCTCAGAATGATGCATCAAGAAAATTCAAAGCTAAAGAGCAAAATATTTCACTATATTTAAAACATAATATACATAAATTCAAATTGTCACAGCTAGCCAGAGGAAACAGTACTTGCCCCAATATCTCATTAAGAAAAGTTCATATTACAGTAAATATTATGATTTTCAAGCGAATGGAGCCATAGAGGAAGAACAGGTTTACGTCCATTATTCACATATTGCAGATAGGTTAAACTATCATTTGCGTGTGAGAACACATGAACGTTTGCCTTCCTGTAGTGTGGCATTCCTGATCTGCAGGAGCCAGTTTCCATAGAAATGAGTGACTGTTATTTACCTTTCACTTTCCTGTTAAATCTGATTTTTGATTGTTATTTTTGTTATTATCCTTACTTACCTGTAATATTTCTTTTAATTGCAGGGATATATTTGATGTAAGAGATTTAATGAACTGGTCTCCGTTAGAATTTCTTTCCTTGTACGATAGTTAATATCACGGATGTGTCTTTTGGACTCTTCTTAAGTTCAGTTTGATACTTGGTAAGCCCCTGTTGTAGCTGAAATAAAGATCAAATGTTTTTAAACTGACTATTAGTACCACAATTTGGGGGGAGGGGGATGCTTTGTACTGTAGTAAGTGCAACTTACTTTCTCTAAAACGGTCCCAATGTTTCCACTTAGTCTTAGGTCTGAAAATGTAGTAACTCTCATTTGAACTCCTGTGATATTTTCTAAGAGAATCAATGCACACACACACACACACACACACACACACACACACACACACACACACACACACACACACACACACACAGTATGGTCAATTAATCACAGGAATAGTTTACCCAAAAATGAAAATGTGCTTTCAATTTACTCACCCTCAAGCTATCCAAGATGTAGATGAATTTGTTTTCATTAGACCAGATTTTGAGAAATTTGGCATCACTTGCTCATCAGTGGATCCTCTGCAGTGAATGGGTGCCGTCAGAACGAGAGTCCAAACAGCTGATAAAAACATCACAATAATCCACACCACTCCAGTCCATCAGTTAACATCTTATGAAGTGAAAAGCTGCATGTTTGTAAGAAACAAATTTTTTAAGACTATTTCACTTTAAAAACGTTGCTTCCTGTTTAAGATAAGAGTCTATAATCCATAATAACATTTCCTCCAGAGATGAAGTCCTTCCCCGTTGTCTCTCACATTAAAATCCATTAACATATTTGTTTAGAACTGTTTTGGCTTGTAAATGCTGCTTGATCTGTGAAGATTTTTCTCCTGATTTAGACTAGATTACTTTTTTTTTACTGCTGAAAGAGTTTTTATGGACTCATTTTCGCCAAACACAAGATGTTAACTGATGGACTGGACTGGTGTGAATTACTTGTGGATTATTGTGATGTTTTTATTAGCTGTTTGGACTCTTGTTCTGATGGTACCCATTCACTGCAGAGGATCCATTGATGAACAAGTAATGGAATGCTACATTTCTCCAAATCTGATGAAGAAACAAACTCATTTGTATATTGGATGGCCTGAGGGTGAGTAAAGGTGAAGCACATTTTCATTTTTGGGTGAACTATTCCTTTTTTTGTTGTTCATCAGCTAAAAAAAAAAAAACATTGCTATATGATGCAAATGATGTATAATCCATCACAAATGTGTTGTTTGCTGTTCATTCTTACATGAGAACCGTTTCAATAAAAAAATCACATGAGTGAATGAGAACTGGGACTGTCAAACTCAAAAAAAAAAAAAAAAAGGATCCTAAAATGCAACTAAACTTGACCATAGTATTGGTTCGCCGTATTACATCATTTAATATGTGATATAAACTTGTTTATGACCCACTTCATCACCTCTTATAGCCTACTGAATAAATAGATTATTTGAGATGGAGTTTCATCTTTTTGTAAAAGTTTATAAGAGTTAATTTGTTACGGTACAGCAGATCTAAATAAACTTTGAAAATGCAAGGACAAAAAGCTTCCCGTATTTGTGATTGACGTCAAATGCATCAAATCAAACACTATAGTGTTTTGGCATCAAACCATGTTTAACTTAGCAGAAGAAAGACAAATCAAACAGGTGCCAACATAAACAGGTTGACATGCAATCATCCTCAAAAATCATAAAAAAAAACCTACATTAGAGTTTGCACGTTATATAGCCAACTGTGCAAAACCAGCTGTTCTAAAAGTACAGTGGTAACATAGTTTACACTATAAACAAGTAGATTACGTGAAGGAATTTTGACGTGGATGAGTGATGCTTTTAGAAAATGGAGCTGTAGATGAAGTACAGGTTTAATTTCATTGTTCAGATACTACAGATTATACATGTTTCCTTCTTGTGGAGTTGCATTCCTCTCTTTCTACATCTTCTATGTAATCTAAAGTAACGTAAATGCTGTTGTATTTGTGTCCAAAGTACGTAAATGGAGTGGAAAAGGCATCAAGTTGATAGGTTTCACCAGCATATTCAAGAATTTCAGTGTCTCCTGCGGTCTCTTGGCACTGCTGATGACAGAATGCCCACAAAAAAATAAATAAAAATAAAAATACAAATGAAGATGTAAACAGTTTTTACAACTCAAAATCTCATAATTATGGTGATCCCAACAACACAAATGCACCACTAGTTGAAATGTCAATAAATACCTGTCCATGGAGTTGTTGTTGTAGTGGCTGTTAAAGAAAATAGTGCTAAATTATAAAACACTTCTGTAAAGAATATTAAAAAACACAATGGGCTTCATTCATGAATTTTTGTGTAAATCGTTGGTAAAGCTGATCTGACGTAAATTTTCGGATTCATGAATGTGTTCGTATTTTCAAAATGTTAGTTGGTACGACAGAAATGTGCACCTGCTCCTTACCATGTGTAAATGATTCGTAAAATGTTCTGTGTTCTTTTTGGCAAACTAATGGCACTGAATTTTGGTGTTCTTTTTGGCAAACTAATGACACTTTATTTTGATGTTTTTTTTTTTTATTTTATTTTATTTTATTTATTAACTGTTTAGCTTTGGGTAAAACGCAGCGCTTGTCACTTAACCAGTACTCTCAGCCTCAGACGTCACGCTGGCTAAACGTTTGATGCATAGGCACACAAACGCGAAAACACTTCAGGAGTTTCGAAGTTGTCATCGGATTGGTTGAATTATACAGGATTTCCAGGAGACATGTGAGTCGCATTCCTTAACGTTCCGCCTGGAAACAAAGATGCCGTGACACCAATCCCTCTCACGAAAGAAGAAAGCCGTCATGTTTACAATTGTGACGACGACCGCTTATCAGGATCAACTAAATGCTGGATTTTCAAAGATATGTTAAATATTTAAAATTCGTGGCACAGAATCTTTAGAATACCTCTGAGAGTTTAACACACCAGTCTGTTATTGTGGCGACATTTCCACACACTGAAACGTGACGCTGAAATGAAACAAACTGTGATTGGTTGTTTGACATGTCGGTCAAATGGCCTCATGGACGGGCATTGGCCAATGAAAGCTGTCATGGATTCCAGACCTTCAGCCGTCAGTCTAGCAAGACTACTTAACCAGCCGTCCAAAGGAGGGTCGGGACAAATAGCCTACAACACCGACTAATCATCCTACTTGTACAACAACTGAACAACAGAGAAGTTAATATTGCTGGTTACTGCATTTTTATATTCAGTAATATTCTTCAAAATGAGATACTAGTAATACATTACTGGTATAATACAATTATACATGTTTCCTTCTTGTGGAGTTACATTCCTCTCTGAAGGAACTTTGACATGGATGAGTGATGGAGCTGTAGATGAAGAACAGGTTTCATTTCATTGTTCGCATACTATAGATCAGTTTGATTTAAAACCCCTGAAACCCTTCAGGAAGTGGGACAAAAAAGGAAAATCAATGATTATTATTCAAGCTAAATAAACATGGTATATAATTAATTTTTATACATTATTTCATTATTTGTGCTAAATCATGTTTGTGTTTTATTTATAAAATGTTTAAGTAAAAAAAAATTTACGTAGAAGGGCAAGAAATTACTGTATACGTTTTCTTCTTGTGGAGTTACATTCCTCTCTTTATCAGTTTGGCAACAACATTTCGTTTTAATTCCCATCCATGCATTAAGACTGTGTCTTTTTGAATTTTCTTAACTTCAGCTCAAAGTTACTTGACTCTCCATGATTGACCAGCTCTTGTTTTATCTGGAAAAAAAGACTGATACACAGATCAAAATGTGCTTTATTTCAATTGTAATCTATTGGTTATGGTTACTGGTAAAAATTCCCAGGATAAAAAAAATAGAAAAAGTCATTTCAAGATAGAATAGTCACAACTATCAGATATAAAGTCAATGATAAAAGATAAGAGACAAAACACAAATGTGTGTGTCGCATTCCATAACGTTCCGCCTGGAAAAAAAAAAGGCTGTGACACAAAACCCCCTCACGAAAGAAGAAAGCCGTTCTGTACAATTGTGGCGACGAGCGCTTATCAGGATCAACTAAATGCTGGATTTTAAAAAGTATGTGAAATATTCGTGAAGTTCGTGGCACATAATCTTTAAAATACGTCAGAGTTCAACACATGAGATACTAGTAATACATTACTGCTATTCCTCTTTATTTTTTTTTTTTTAGAAAATTTTTTTTTTTTTTTTTATTAAAGGTTTAAGGTTATTTAACCTCACTAGTGAGAAATGTCATTTAGCTTTTAAGTTGATAAACTATTTACTGATGAAATCGTCAGCCCATTGCTGACAACGTGTCTCAGTGTGTGTCTTTACTGTGTGTGCGTTTCTAAGAGAGCAGGATAAAGCTAGAGGATGTGCTTGTACATAATTTTGTGGCAAAAACATGGAAATTGTTTATTAAAATTTTTTTTTATCTTGTTTACTATATTTATTAGCTTGGCCAGTGTCATTGTGAGGTTTGCTTCTTTCGCTGTTTTAGGCTGTAAAGTCCTTTGAAATAACTGAAATCGCTTGGTGAAGTGATATGGACATGATGTGTTCCTGCTTGGAAATACTTTTGCAAGTTTTTTTTACAATACGCAAGTGTTATGAAAAGTCTCAGTTAGCCAAACGCAGTACATGTAGAAAGTTTTTTTTATATATAATAAATAAAAAGAAAACAGACAGAAAAGAAAAAAATAGAGCAAGCTAGTGTTAGAGGCCTTTTTTGTGCTTTTTCGTTAACTGTATGATAAACAAAAAAGAAAACAAATAAATAGAATAGAAAAAAATAGAGAAGCTATTGCTATTTTTTTTTTTTAAGAAAACAAGCAGTTAGTAAATAAATAGAGTGCAAGTCTAAAAGAGGAAAGTTTTTTTTTTAAGAATCTAATTAGAATAAAGAGTGCTAGAGTTAGAGGGTCCTTTAGGTTGAGAGAAAAACAGGTCTGGTTCTTGTTCATAAGTACCTGTGTTGTTGGTGCAGATGTTGTTAAAGGAGATGTTGTTTGTGCCCTGGCTGTTAAAGTAAAAGAAAGATTAAATTAAGAAACACACTGTATTGTGTTTTCAACGTTAAGACTGATAATCAAACCGTAAACAAAACCTTACTCAGTGACAGAACTGATAAGAGCAGCAGACATTGCGAAACCAGAGACAGTCTCATGATAAAGTCTGAGATAAATCCGCAATGTAGAAAGTCCTCCTTATGTAACCAGAAATTTATTGTCACTAAATTGGAAATAATAATAACTTATTAGAAATTACATATTTCTACAGTAGCTTTGAAATTTGACTGTAGGAGTTGCTTTCAAAGTCGTTTGGGAAAAAAGTCAATATTCAAAAGGTTCCACTTTATATTAGGCACTTTTAAATACAAATTAATTAATTATGGATTTGGTATGTGTAAGTTTGATTTTATAAAGTTGTAAATAAAATAAATGTTGTTTAACAAGAAAAACATTTTACAAGAAAATACTATTTGTAACAGTACTAAAATACTTTGTAAATGCTATGTATTTTTATGTTTCACAAGAAAATACTATTTCAGTGTTTATACTTAAAAATGTAAAGTTTAATTCAAAGTGTTACTTATTATTTCTTTGTAATTATTTGTATAATTGTATAGCAATATCTGAGTAAAAACTGTTTCAAAGTAAATTTTCTTCAGTGTGTGACGAAAAGAATAACATTAACATGATACAGTTTTATAAATAGAAATGCACAGCAGATAAAAACACCTAATATAAAGTGACTGAAATCCATATTAAAGCCTAATTACACCTGCTATATAATGTGGCAGATCTATATAATTCTGAATATTATTAATATCCAGCTTATTCCTGAACGCTGAAGTCTCGTCTGCCTCATAACGGAAAGATGCTTTACAGTTCCGGTCTCTGGTGTTTCTAGTTAAATTAACGCACCCTTCACACATTTTTATAATTAGTTATATTTAAAAAGTTTCAGTTTAATTAATCCAGTCTATCTTTTTACACCATTTAAACATGGATTTTTATGAAGACCGGAACACGAGAGCCTCCGAACGGAAGTCAGAATCTATCATGGTGGAAGGAAACTTACTTAGGAAAAATGTGGATATAAAGGTAAATATATATTTTTTACACTGATATCTTCAGTCATATTGCTTCTGTCATTCTATCATCTTCTATCATATTGTTTTATAAAATCATAAAGACATTAAGCAACTTGTTTGGCTTATTGCTTTATTTTTTCTGTTGTCTCAACTTATGACAAAATATACCCATTATTATGTAATGTTTAAGTTGCATAATCCATTAATGTTACACAAGTAAACTATAAGAGAATATAGCTTGTGGAACATTAAATATGAAATAAAAAGGTCTGTCTTACCTCATACAGCTTCTTCTGAGCAGCTCTTGCACCTGCTGAGTTAGCAGGAAGTTTCATCGATGTCCCGGCACTGTTTACAGTGAAAAATCTCCTGGGATGGGAAAATAAATAAAATGAATTCATTAATTTTGTTGGAATACTGCCAGTAATTATTGAAGGAAGTTTCATAACTGATGTAATGGGATTTTATCTAATACGAGCAATATGAAGACTTTATATAGGCCTGTTTATCCTTCACTTGCTATATTTACTAACAAATGAATTTCAAAAACTATTATGGTACATGATTCATTACCTGCAACATACTTTATGAAAATGTGTGATGACTCTGTATAATGTTAATAACACAGTACTCTTTTCTGTGGGGTTGCTTTAAACGTTACACAACCTGAGAATGTCTGAGCACACACATTCCTTGAGGGAATTCAAAAAGCACAATGTGCTCTTTACAAAATAAAAGTAAAGAAGCCTTGGGGTTTCTCTAATACTGCTGAGGGACTAACTGCCAATTTGACATCATTCCCTCTTCTGACAGATGTCAACCATTTTTCTGTATTTTTCCCCATGTGGAACCGACTGCATTCATAAGAATGTAGAGAATGAGGATCACACAGGTTAAATATCAGCTGACACATGAACAGGTGAGAAACCACAGTTGTTACTTTGTGTTAAGATATCAATATCTGTCATTGCAGGATCTGACTATATCTCAAATGCCCTCAGCTACTAAATAAAACTAAAATTATACATCTGTTCTGACACACCTTAACGCCACCTGCTGTACAACTGGTTAAAATGAGTTTCTAAATGCTGAGAGAAACAGAGTTTGTTAATGAGCAGTAAGGTTTAACCCTTCTAACCCAAGCTGGTTGGCTGGTTTCAGCTGAACTACCAGCCTGACCAACTTAAGAAGTTTTCAAAACCCCTCTAAAAGCATCCTGGAAGACCAGCTAAAACCAGTCAACCACGTTAGGCTGGTTTTAGCCGTTTTTTCAGCAGGGTTGCGAAACAATCTAAAAACCCACCAGCATCATGATGGCTGTGTTTTTCTAAATGCTGAGAGAAACAGAGTTTGTTTGTTATCATTATTGTTTGAGTTGGAGGTAATTTGTTTAATGTGTGTTGGGTTTAATTGTATGATTACTTTTTTTCAAGTAACTAGTAAAGTAACGCATTACTTTTTAATTTACTAGAAAATATCTGTTACTTTTTCAAATAAATAACAGCAGTTACTTTGTTTTCCCATTTATTGACTGACGGCTCTCCTATCCCTATGTTGAGAGAAACCAGGAGTAAATGCAGAGGCTTTGTGTGAACATGATGCTTACTGTTGTTCTAAATTAAATGTTAACATGCATTTTCTCATTTGCACAAAAACAGATTCAGTATTCCTCAAAATGAATGAAAACATGCAACTTGCAATTAAATGTATTAAATAACACAAATACTTTTATGTAATCCCTTTTTATTAACCAATATCTTTCCTGTCAACCTTCAGTAATGAAATTCAACCATATTAATAAGCAAAAATGACTTAAGTTAATTAACATGGCATTTGTTTTTTTCTTTTCTTCTTTTTTATTGCTGAAGAGTGTTGAACTTTCTTCTCCTGCATTCTATGCTTCATGCATTCCAGAATGACTGAGGCTTATTCATTTCACTTTTGATGTGAAAGGGCCTTTACATTTGCCAAAAATATGAATTTTTATATTAAAAACAAACAAGCAAGCCCAGACCAGATGAGAAAAAAGTAACACAAAAGTAGCATAACGCATTCCTTTCCATAAAAAAGTAACTAAGTAATGCAATTAGTTACTTTTTTAGGGAGTAATGCAAAATTGTAATGCTTTTAAAAGTAACTTCCCCTAACACTGATTATTAATACAACAATTCAGATGTGGAATTCCAATGTGGATTATGTGGATGACTCAGAGATGGAACGCACTGTTAAAAGGTCCTAGATCATAATTTGAAGTAACATTTTACTTTCACAGTGAACACGTTTTCAGATTTCAACATTGTTATGTAAGTGTTGAGATTGCCGGAAATTTTACTGATTTAGTTCAGTATATTTAATTCACTCAGCTACTTCTTCTGCTTGTGGTGAGCAAAAGAATAAACAACGTCTCTCAACCACAAATCGAAAACAAGCTCTTCTCACAGTTGATCAGCTTATGTGGTGTCAAGCATCATTTATTGTTAAAGACTACCTCTATTACAAAGTTGTTTAAAAACAATTTACATTTATGTTTTTGTTTTTTAAAAGAGACTATTCAGGGTTTTTAAATGTAAGCAAGTAATTCACAACTGAGTCAAGTATTAATCATCTCACGTAAGTAGTGGAAGAACATGTTTACATACTTCAGATCAGTTTGATTAGACTTAAACCTCTGCAACTGTTAAAGAGATCTGATAATACAAAAGTGTGATGAGAAAAAGAGTGGATCAATGATTATACAAACTAAATCAACATAGAAAAGAGTTGGAACATATATGGTTCATGTAAACGTTTTTTGTACATCATTGTGTGTTATAGTGTGTATATAAGAAAGCTGAAGAGTGAAAAAATATTAAGGTTTCCTGCTTGTGAAGTGACATTCCTCTTTATCAGTGCCAACAACATATTCAACAGCAGCGATGTTCAGTGTTTTAATTCGCTTCCATGAGGCTGATGTTACGGCTGTGTCTTCTTGATTTTTCTTAACTTCATCTCGACGCTACTTGACAGTCCACGATTGACCAGCTCTTGTTTTATCTGAAGCAAAAATTAATAGACAGATCAAAATATATGATATTTCTGTTCCATAAAACAAAGTGCTCTGGTGACTTACTTGCTGTAAAACAGTCTCAATGTCTTCCTTCTTTGTTAGGTCTGAAAATGACTGAAGTCTCACTTGAAGTCCTAAAACATTTTCTAAAGCCATAATAACACAAAAACAAATATGAGACAGTACTACATAACATCAACAAACAGACTTAACTGATGAAACTCCTACCTGATCCACCCATGAAGGCCCAGCGACCAGGAACGTTTACATTACTCGTGTTCTTCAGGTTTGGGATGGAGTAGCCAACATTTGAACCAGGAATTACAAAGTGGTGTATGGAGTTTATTGTGTCATATCCAGCCTATTAAAACACGAGAAACAAATATTATATATGCATACAGAGCTGGTATAGAATATATAATATTATTTAAACTTTGTCATGTTTGCTTTACCTCCACTTGATCATAAATTATAGCGCAGTCACCATAATGTATCAGAAAGAAAGAAACATTGCCACCTGAAATTAAAACCCCTTGAAACGTGATTGCCTGAAAAGAAAACACATGAATCATAGTATATACAGTTTTTGACCTCAGGATTTTCAATTTTTGTATTTATTTATCTATTTTTTACCTGGGCTGAGTGATGAATAAATGAATTCACATCTGACGTTGCAACAAAGTCCCAAGTGGCAACAAAGACCCAAGAAGCATTGAAGTTCATCTGAGGGAAATACCGGTTGATATCCTGAGTGGCGCGAGTGAGGACACTTCCACTTGTGTACTGCTGATACCAGTACTTTCCCATCCAACCCATGTCATCAAGGTCACTCCAAAGCGGAGCGATGAAATCTTCGGCTCCTCTCGTGACATAGTAGTATGGTCCAGATGCTGGTTGAGGTTGGTTGAATGTAATGAGTCCGTTATAATGAACCTGTAATGTGAGAAATCAGTTCAAATCCAGATGAGTAAAATTCTGGTTTATCACAACATCTGCATTGGTATTTACTGTAGATTGACAATGGAACTGAATTCTCACATATAAGCTGTTGTATGTGCGGCCAAAGAATGTATATGGAGTGGATAAGGCAACAGGCTCATAGGCTTCATCACCAGAAATAAGACGTTCGGCATCTCTTGCTGCTGAGCCAAATGGATAAAATATTGCTGGTGCTGCCATGAGAATGAACACAAAAAAACACAAATGAAGATGTGAGAAGTTTTTACAAGTGATTCTGGTGTGAACGCACCATTAATTCAGAAGTCAACACATACCTGTCCATGGCTGTGCAGTTGTTGTTGTACTGACTGTTAAAGAAAAACAACATTAGAAGATAAAGCACATCTGTAAAGTACATAAAAACATTGCATACAACATCATGCCCGACATTATTACCTGTGGTGGTCGTTGTGGTGGTTACTGAAAGAATAAACAAATACAAACACCTTTAAACACCCCATAAACTCACTTCATGAGTGCAGTTCTCATTAAGTTCTTTCCTATACCATTCTTAAGAAGGTTTCCTGTTGAAAGCAAATGGATACTAAATGGCTAAATTTGCACATGCAGGAGTATCAGATGAAAACAGGTTGTGCTGAATCACTACCTATTGAGACTGCTGGTTTTCACTGACAGTTTCTAAATGTATAAACACAAATATCATTAGATTCTCCATGAAATCACTTCATAAGTGTTTATGTTTTTCTCATTAAAACAGAAATCTTATCAAAGATAAAAGAAAATAAGCCAATAGCCATTTCAAGCATGCATGCAGACTTGCTATCGCTAGTCAGATACAGGACCTATTAGTCAAAGGGACATTCTCATTTAAAAAAGTGAGTCGGTCATGCCGGTGCGACCATCGACCCCAGGGAGTTGCAGAGTAAATTATTAAGGAAAAGTCCAATAAATTAACAAGGCAGTCATTGCAGGAAAAGTCATCAATATTTTGGTCCATTTTTTAAGAAGAGAAAAACAGTTTTTAAGTGTGTATATCTGCTGAACATTTTGTCTTGACTTATAGGAGGAAACTAGTGTACAGATGAGCTCAAAGCTGACAGACATCAACTAAGCATTTACATTTATTTATTTACCAGATGCTTTTATCCAAAGCAATTTACAAATAAGGAAAAACACAAGCAAGTTGTCAAAAGAGCCAACAATATCTGCTACACAGTGACTGTAAGTATCATTTTGGACTCTTGTGACATTTTTTAAAGGGACACACAAACATAAAACATTATAACATGAGATAAAAAAAAGAATACATAAACTTAATGAAACTCCTACCTGATGCATTGCTTGCGATGAAGGCCCAACGACCAGGAACGTTTACGTTAGTCGTGTTCTTCAGGTTTTGGTAGTTGCCGTTAGTTGAATCGGGAATTACAAAGTGGTATATGGAGTTTATTGTGTCATATCCAGCCTATTAAACCACGAAAAACAGATGTTATTTATACAAACAGAGCCAATATAGAATAGAATTGATATTATTTTTTTTTTTTTTTTATTGATGTGATGTTTTTTTTGTTTTAGTTTGTTTTTTTAATAAATTACAGCGAAGTCACCATAATTCATCAGAAAGAAAGAAAGATTGCGACCTGAAATCAAAACCACTTGAAACAGGATTGCCAAAAGAAAAGAAACAACTTCAAGATTCACAATCTATACAGTCTGTGACTTAGAACAAAAATAAAAATAAAAAATAACATTTACCGGGTTTTGCTGAGGTCCATATTTCCAAGTGACGACAAAGACCCAAGAAGCAGTGAAGTTCATCTGAGGGAAATACTGGTTGATATCATGAGTGGCACGAGTGAGGACGCTTCCATTTGTGTACTGCTGATATGAGAAAAAGCAACTGTAATAGTCATCAAGGTCACTCCAGAGCGCAGCAATGAAATCTTCAGCTCCTCTGGTGGGATTATAGTTAGGTCCAGATGCTGGTTCAGGTTGGTTGAATGTAAGGAGTCCGTTAAAATGAACCTGTAATACAAGAAATCAGTTCAAATCCAGCAGAAAAGACTTGCTTATCACAACATTTGCATTCATATTAACTGTAGACTGGCATTGGAAATGAATTCTCACATATAAGCTGTTGTATGTGTGGCCAAAGAATGTATATGGAATGGAGAAGGAAACGGGTACATAGCCTTCATCGGAAGTAAGAGAATATTCTGTGTCTCCTGCTGCTGAGCCAAATAGATAGAATATTGCTGGTGCTGCCAGGAGAATGAACACAAAAAACACAAATGAAGATGTGAGCAGTTTTACAAGTCAGAATCTTGTAATTACAGTGACTCTGGCATAAACACAGCATTAAAGGGGTCATATGATGCGATTTCAAATTTTTAATTGTGTTACAAGCTCTTGGTGCATGAAGAAGATCTGTAAAGTTGCAAAGACTATAGTCTCAAATCCAAAGAGATATACTTTATCAAAGTTAAAACTCTGCCACACCCCCCTAAAACGGCTCATTCTAACACGCCCCCACATCTCTATGTCAGTATGTGGGAATATTTACGTAATACTGCCCAGATGTTCACACAAAGAAAAAAGGCGTGGTTTCAGTAACTGCAGTTAGTGTTGAAGCAGCCATGTCAGGGAGATGCTGTGTGTAGTAGAAGAAAGCAAAAGCACTTTATTTGGTCTTTCGAAAGTAGATTCATTTAGGAATCTTTAAGATTACTTACAACAGAACAGCAACACACCGTGGATGACCGTTTCATGAACCTAGGAGAGGAGGTAATTCTGACTTTGCTACGACAATCTGGCGCTTCTGAATCAGCTACTGTGAGTATGCTTTGTTATTAGTGTAAGTATTTGCTATTGACTGTTCAAATGCGGAGTTTTGCGCATCGTGTGTGTGTGTGTGTGTGTGTGTGTGTGTGTGTGTGTGTGTGTGTGTGTGTGTGTGAGAGAGGAGAGAGAGAGAGAGAGAGTCACACAGTGGAGTCAGCTGTCTTAACCGTCTGTGGCTTGTGTACTGCAAACACACATGTGCTTCGTCACTGTCTGTCACGGGACTCTGTTCCCCTTTCGGGCTTGAACTGACGGTAAAACATAAAGGTCATTATTAACTGTCTTTACATTTATTTTGAAAAATGTAGCTCGCGATTATGGAAAGGGGCGTTACATTTCCTACGAGTGCTTGCGATGTTCGGTCAATCACAATGCACTGGGTCAGCTGGCCAATCAGAGTAGACTGTGCTTGTTAGAAAGAGTGACTTTGTAGAAAACTACGCATTTGAGAGGCAGGGCATAGAGGACCTACAATAATGTACAGTATTAGAAAAAGAATGTGTTTTTTGAACATTAAAGCATGTTCTGTTACACCAAATACACAAAATAATGATCCTTAAAAAAAGCATCATATGACCCCTTTAATTCAAAAGTCAATCAATACCTGCCCATGCATTAAATGCCCAACGACCAGGAACATTTACATTAGTCGTGTTCTTCAGGTTTTGGTAGTTGCCATTAGTTGAATCAGGAATTACAAAGTGGCTTATGGAGTTTATTGTGTCATATCCAGCCTATTAAAACCACACACACACACACACACACACACACACACACACACAAAAAAAAAATATTATGAATACATACAGAGCTGATATAGAATACATGTAACATTATTTAAATCCTGTGATGTATGTTACCTCCAATTGACCATATAAGACAGCGCAGTCACCATAATTCATCAGAAAGTAAGACTGACCACTGCCTGAAATTAAAACGACTTGAAACAGGATTGCCTGAAAAGAAAAGAAACAACATCATTCATTGATTAAACAGTAGGTGACCTTGGAAAATATATAGATGAATTTTAAAAAATACCGGGTTTGGCTGAAGAGCATATCTCCAAGTGACGACAAAGACCCAAGCAGCATTGATGTTCACTTGAGAGAAATACTGGTTGATATCCTGAGTGGCGCGAGTGAGGACGCTTCCATTTGTGTACTGCTGATACGAGAACACACCATTGAAATAGTCGTCAAAGTCATTCCAGAGCGCAGCAATGAAATCTTCAGCTCCTCTGGTGGGACTGTATGGTCCTGATGTTGAAGGTACGTTGAAGGTAAGGGGTCCATTATAATTAACCTGTAATTTGAGAAATCAAATCAAATCCCAGCAGAAAATTATGAACTGGCTTATCATCACTGCATTTTCATTCATACTTCAACTGGTAATGGAACTGAATTCTCACATATATCTGGTTGTATGTTCGGCCAAAGAACTTAAATGGAGTTGAAAGACCAACAGAATAGTAGCTTTCACCACCAGTTTCAACATGTTCAGTGTCTCCTGCTGCTAAACCGAATGGATAAAATACTGCTGGCGCTGCAGAGAGAATGAACACACACACACACACACACACAAACGCATGCACACACAAACACAGACACACTCATGAAGATGTGAGGAGTTCCACAAGTCTGAATCTTGTAAATACAGTGACTCTGGCGTGAACACAGCATTAATTCAAAAATAGGCTACCTGTCCATGGCTGAGCAGTTGTTGTTGTTGTATTGACTGTAAAAACAAAAAAACAACAACATTAAAAGATAAAACACTTCTGTAAAGCACATAAACACAATACACACAACATAATTCCCGACATTATTACCTGATGGAAATGTGGTGGTCGGTGTGGTGGTTACTGAAAGAATAAACAAATAAAAACACCTTTAAACACCCCATGAACTCATTTCATGAGTGATGTTTTGTTTCCTATATCTTCCTTTAGAAATAAACAAGCCTCGACTGCAAAATTAAAAAGTAGAATATAGATGAGCTCAAAGCTGATAGACATCAACTAAACATTTCCATTTTTCATTTCCAGATGCTTTTATCCAAACCAATGTACAGATAAGGAAATTCACAAGTAAATTGTCAAAAGAGCCAATAATATTTGTGCTACACAGTGACTGTAAGGCTGCGTTTACACTTGGCATTAACATGCGACCTGTATCTGGATGTTGTCCACATACACATTGAAAAGACAAGTGTAAACACAGTTCTGATCAGAATGTTATCCGATCAGCGTGTCCTGGTCCAGAGGTAGTCGAGGACACATTGTGATCGGATCTCAGTGTAATGTAAATGAAATCCAGCCATCGTGTCTGCATTCGCAGGTGGATGTAAAAAGTTATGATGAGACCCTCTCTCGCGCAAACTGTCAGAAGAACACCTGTGTGTAGCGCTAATGAGACTCCTACACTTCTCTTTGATTTGTAAAATGTCCCACTACTAAAAATGCTTTTCAAAAGAAAACATACAACTTTAGGTTGACTTTGCACCGGGCCATTCTCTGCAGACTTATTTAAATATATGTGTGCAAAAGACTGATCCGATCTATTATCCAGATAGGAAAGTCAGTTGATGTTGCCAAGTGTAAACACGCCGTGTACTGATTGACTGAGGATCCGATCTGCTTGATCACATGTTAATGCCAAGTGTAAACGCAGCCTAAGTATCATCTGAACTCTTATGACATTTTTTTAAAGGGACACACAAACATAAGACATTATAACATGAGATAAACAAAAGGATACATGAACTTAATGAAACTCCTACCTGATTCATTGCCTGCGATGAAGGCCCAACGACCAGGAACGTTTACATTAGTTGTGTTCTTGAGGTTTTGGTAGTTGCTGTTATTTGAATCGGGAATTACAAAGTGGTATATGGAGTTTATTGTGTCATATCCAGCCTATAAAAAACATGAAAAACAGATGTTATTTATACAAACAGAGCCAATATAGAATAGACATAATATTATTATTATTATTATTGAAATCCTGTGATGTTTGTTTTACCTCCGTTTGTTCATAAATTACTGCGAAGTCGCCATAATTCATCAGAAAGAAAGAAAGATTGCCACCTGAAATCAAAACCACTTGAAACAGGATTGCCTGAAAAGAAAAGAAACAACTTCAAGATTCACAATCTATACAGTCTGTGACTTAGAAGAAAAAAAAAAAAGAAAAGAAAAAAAAAAAAAAAAAAACATTTATCGGGTTTTGCTGAGGTCCATATTTCCAAGTGACGACAAAGACCCAAGAAGCAGTGAAGTTCATCTGAGGGAAATACTGGTTGATATCATGAGTGGCGCGAGTGAGGACGCTTCCATTTGTGTACTGCTGATATGAGAAAAAGCAACTGTAATAGTCATCAAGGTCACTCCAGAGTGCAGCAATGAAATCTTCAGCTCCTCTGGTGGGATTATAGTTAGGTCCAGATGCTGGTTCAGGTTGGTTGAATGTAAGGAGTCCGTTAAAATGAACCTGTAATGCAAGAAATCAGTTCAAATCCAGCAGAAAAGAATTGATTATCACAACATTTGCATTCATATTAACTGTAGACTGGCATTGGAAATGAATTCTCACATATAAGCTGTTGTACGTGTTGCCAAAGAATGTGTATGGAATGGAGAAGGAAACGGGTACATAGCCTTCATCGGAAGTAAGAGAATATTCTGTGTCTCCTGCTGCTGAGCCGAACAGATAGAATATTGCTGGTGCTGCCAGGAGAATGAACACAAAAAACACAAATGAAGATGTGAGCAGTTTTACAAGTCAGAATCTTGTAATTACAGCGACTCTGGCGGGAACACAGCATTAATTCAAAAGTCAATCAATACCTGCCCATGCGTTAAATGCCCAACGACCAGGAACATTTACATTAGTTGTGTTCTTCAGGTTTTGGTAGTTGCCATTAGTTGAATCAGGAATTACAAAGTGGCTTATGGAGTTTATTGTGTCATATCCAGCCTATTAAAACCATAAAAAACAGATGTTATTTATATATACAGAGCCAATATAGAAAAGACATAACATTATTTAAATCCTGTGATGTATGTTACCTCCAATTGACCATATAAGACAGCACAGTCACCATAATTCATCAGAAAGTAAGACTGACCACTGCCTGAAATTAAAACGACTTGAAAAAGGATTGCCTAAAAAGAAAAAAAAAAAACATCATTCATTGATTAAACAGTAGGTGACCTTGGAAAATATATAGATGAATTTTACAAATTACCGGGTCTGGCTGAAGAGCATATCTCCAAGTGACGACAAAGACCCAAGCAGCATTGATGTTCACTTGAGAGAAATACTGGTTGATATCCTGAGTGGCGCGAGTGAGGACGCTTCCATTTGTGTACTGCTGATATGAGAACACACCACTGTAATCGTTGTAATAGTCACTCCAGAGCGCAGCAATGAAATCTTCAGCTCCTCTGGTGGGACTTTATGGTCCTGATGTTGAAGGTACATTGAAGGTAAGGAGTCCATTATAATTAACCTGTAATTTGAGAAATCAAATCAAATCTAGCAGAAAATTATGAACGTGCTTATCATCACTGCATTTTCATTCATACTTCAACTGGTAATGGAACTGAATTCTCACATATATCTGGTTGTATGTTCGGCCAAAGAACTTAAATGGAGTTGAAAGACCAACAGAATAGTAGCTTTCACCACCAGTTTCAACATGTTCAGTGTCTCCTGCCGCTAAGCCGAATGGATAAAATACTGCTGGCGCTGCAGAGAGAATGAACACACACACACACACACACACGCACAGAAATGAAGATGTGAGCAGTTTTACAAGTCAGAATCTTGTAAATACAGTGACTCTGGCGTGAACACAGCATTAATTCAAAAATAGGCTACCTGTCCATGGCTGAGCAGTTGTTGTATCGACTGTAAAAACACAAAAAAATTAAAAGATTAAAAGATAATTCTGTTATGTAAATTAAATAAATACACACAACATAATTCCCGACATTATTACCTGATGGAAATGTGGTGGTCGGTGTGGTGGTTACTGAAAGAATAAACAAATAAAAACACCTTTAAACACCCCATGAACTCATTTCATGAGTGATGTTTTCTTTCCTATATCTTCCTTTAGAAATAAACAAGCCTGGACTGCAAAATTAACAGTAGAATATAGATGAGCTCAAAGCTGATAGACATCAACTAAACATTTCCATTTTTCATTTCCAGATGCTTTTATGCAAACCAATGTACAAATAAGCAAATACACAAGTACATTGTCAAAAGAGCCACTAATATTTGTGCTACACAGTGACTGTAAGGCTGCGTTTACACTTGGCATTAACATGCGACCTGTATCTGGATGTTGTCCACATACACATTGAAAGGACAAGTGTAAACACAGTTCTGACTCAGAATGTTATCCGATCAGCGTGTCCTGGTCCAGAGGTAGTTGAGGAAGCATTGTGATCGGATCTCAGTGTAATGTAAACGCAATCCAGCCATCGTGTCTGCATTCGCAGGTGGACGTCACGCAAAACACCGCCCCCTCTCTCGTGAACTGTCAGAAGAACACCTGTGTGTAGCGCTAATGAGACTCCTACACTTCTCTTTGATTTGTAAAATGTCCCGCTACTAAAAATGCTTCTCAAAAGAAAACATACCACTTCAGGTTGACTTTGCACCGGGCCATTCTCTGCAGACTTATTTAAATATTGCGCGGGGAAGACAGATCCGATCTGTTATCCAGATAGAAAAGTCAGTTGATGTTGCCAAGTGTAAACAAGCCGTGTACTGATTGACTGAGGATCCGATCTGCTTGATCGCATGTTAATGCCAAGTGTAAACGCAGCCTAAGTATCATCTGGACTCTTATGACATTTTTTAAAGGGACACACAAACATAAGACATTATAATATGAGATAAACGAAAGGATACATAAAACTTGATGAAACTCCTACCTGATTCATTGCCTGCGATGAAGGCCCAACGACCAGGAACGTTTACATTAGTTGTGTTCTTGAGGTTTTGGTAGTTGCCGTTAGTTGAATCGGGAATTACAAAGTGGTATATGGAGTTTATTGTGTCGTATCCAGCCTATAAAAACCATGAAAAGTAGATGTTATTTATACATGCAGACCCAATACAGAATAGACATGATACATTTTTTAAAATCCTGTGATGTTTGTTTTACCTCCATTTGTTCAGAAATTGTAGCACAGTCACCATAATTCATCAGAAAGAAAGAAAGATCACCACCTGAAATCAAAACCACTTGAAGCAGGATTGCCTGAAAAGAAAAGAAACAACATCAAGATTCACAATCTATACAGTCTGTGACCTAGAACAAAAAAACAAACATTTACCGGGTTTTGCTGAGGTCCATATTTCCAAGTGACGACAAAGACCCAAGAAGCAGTGAAGTTCATCTGAGGGAAATACTGGTTGATATCATGAGTGGCACGAGTGAGGACGCTTCCATTTGTGTACTGCTGATATGAGAAAAAGCAACTGTAATAGTCATCAAGGTCACTCCAGAGCGCAGCAATGAAATCTTCAGCTCCTCTGGTGGGATTATAGTTAGGGTCCAGATGCTGGTTCAGGTTGGTTGAATGTAAGGAGTCCGTTAAAATGAACCTGTAATGCAAGAAATCAGTTCAAATCCAGCAGAAAAGAATTGATTATCACAACATTTGCATTCATATTAACTGTAGACTGGCATTGGAAATGAAATCTCACATATAAGCTGTTGTACGTGTTGTCAAAGAATGTATATGGAATGGAGAAGGAAACGGGTACATAGCCTTCATCGGAAGTAAGAGAATATTCTGTGTCTCCTGCTGCTGAGCCGAACAGATAGAATATTGCTGGTGCTGCCAGGAGAATGAACACAAAAAACACAAATTAAGATGTGAGCAGTTTTACAAGAATCTTGTAATTACAGTGACTCTGGCGGGAACACAGCATTAATTCAAAAGTCAATCAATACCTGCCCATGCGTTAAATGCCCAACGACCAGGAACATTTACATTAGTTGTGTTCTTCAGGTTTTGGTAGTTGCCATTAGTTGAATCAGGAATTACAAAGTAGCTTGTGGAGTTTATTGTGTCATATCCAGCCTATTAAAACCATAAAAACAGATGTTATTTATATATACAGAGCCAATATAGAAAAGACATAACATTATTTAAATCCTGTGATGTATGTTACCTCCAATTGACCATATAACACAGCGCAGTCACCATAATTCATCAGAAAGTAAGACTGACCACTGCCTGAAATTAAAACTACTTGAAAAAGGATTGCCTAAAAAGAAAAAAAAAAAAACATCATTCATTGATTAAACAGTAGGTGACCTTGGAAAATATATAGATGAATTTTAAAAATTACCGGGTCTGGCTGAAGAGCATATCTCCAAGTGACGACAAAGACCCAAGCAGCATTGATGTTCACTTGAGAGAAATACTGGTTGATATCCTGAGTGGCGCGAGTGAGGACGCTTCCATTTGTGTACTGCTGATATGAAAACACACCACTGTAATCGTCGTCAAAGTCATTCCAGAGCGCAGCAATGAAATCTTCAGCTCCTCTGGTGGGACTTTATGGTCCTGATGTTGAAGGTACGTTGAAGGTAAGGAGTCCATTATAATTAACCTGTAATTTGAGAAATCAAATCAAATCCAGCAGAAAATTATGAACGTGCTTATCATCACTGCATTTTCATTCATACTTCAACTGGTAATGGAACTGAATTCTCACATATATCTGGTTTTATGTTCGGCCAAAGAACTTAAATGGAGTTGAAAGACCAACAGAATAGTAGCTTTCACCACCAGTTTCAACATGTTCAGTGTCTCCTGCCGCTAAACCGAATGGATAAAATATTGCTGGCGCTGCAGAGAGAATGAAAACACACACACACACACACACACACACACACACAAATGAAGATGTGAAGAGTTTTACAAGTCAGAATCTTATATATACAGTGACTCTGGCGTGAACACAGCATTAATTCAAAAATAGGCTACCTGTCCATGGCTGAGCAGTTGTTGTTGTTGTATTGACTGTAAAAAAAAAAAAACAACATTAAATAAAACACTTCTGTGAAGTACATAAAAACATTGCACACAACATCTTTCACGACATTATTACCTGATGGATCTGTGGTGGTTGTCGATGAGGGGTTTGCTGAATGAATGAACAAACACAAATACCACTGAATAGCTACACCAGTAACTCATTTAACAAATGTTCACATATAAATAAATATAAATATTTCTCATGAAAACAGAAAGTTGGTGTGGGACATTTCAAAGAGATTGTCCTTTTAAAAATAAAAAGAGTCATCAATATTTTGGCGTTTTTTATGAGGTTTAATCTTCTCTCTCTCTCTCTCGTTTTACTTGCCTATATTTATCCATTCCATGTCTGGGCTTTTGTGTTCCTTACACAAATTGGAAACAATCACTCATTTCTTATTTTTAATATTTTAAACACTTTAATAATTATTGCAAAGTCATCAAAACTAATAAATATATAATTTTTTTTCCACCGCACTAAAAATAATGTGGGGACCCCCATAAGACTTGATTCAAAACAAGTCACAAGCGCATCCGGGTCCTGTGTCAGAACAAAGGCTCCTGCTTCAACAGTATCACACACATTTGTAGGTGAATTAACCCTTTAAGACAGATGATAAACAAAGCCTTACTGAGCGACAGGATGGATAAGAGCACCAGAAGATGTTGTGAAGCCAGAGACAGTCTCATGATGATGAAGTCAGAGATAAAACCACATGTAGGAGTCCTTCTTCTGTAATCAGAGAAAGCTTTATTATTCTCACTGAGAATAATAACTGCATTTATTATTTCAAAGTGCAGTTAAACTGATCTTAATTTGTAAAACCAAACATTCCAAATAAAATAAATAGATTAATTAAACGGAATTTTTAAATTAAGTTCTACTAACTTAGATATTTTGAGTTCCTGTGATTTTTTTTTTTTGTTTGTTTTTGAGTTAATACAACTAATTTGTTTTAATTAACCTGAACTAATTGTTGATAAATCAAGCATCACTTAAATAAAAAAAATTCACTGTACTTATTTGTTTTTAAGTGCACGTATGACAGCGGAAGTGAGACAAAAGTGTTTATAACATTTTAAATATGGATATTTGTCTTACAAAAATGCATCATTTCGCTCCAGGAAGCCTTTATTCACCCCCTGAAGCCGAATGAGGCATGTTTTATTATGAATGGATGTGCTTTATTAGACTACTTTTGGACTGTTGAAAAATAACACCTGCCTACTGCCATTCTAAAGCTTGGAAGAGCATGGATAATTTTTAATATAACTCAGATTGGATTCATCTGAAAGAAGAAAGTAATATACACTTAGGATGCCTTGAGGGTGAGTAAAACATGGGTTAATTTTCATTTTTGGGTGAACTAACCCTTTAAGGAAAAGTTCAAACAAAGTTAAAATATGTATTTTAATTTGGTCCAGCTAGTGTGAATCCTAAACGAGTGTTTTAGGTTTACTGGAACAGGAGCGTACAAGAGCCGCCATTATTGTGCATTGCTGTTTTATCCATTGACAGCAACAGGAGTGACATGTAAAAGTGGCACAGCCATTTGTAAATTGAACTGGCTCAAACACCATTGTTTTTAGTTTGATGGGTCGTTCTTGAACTATTCGTTCATTTTGAAGGAATCTTTAATGTTACTTGGGAAGAACGAGTCGTCTTAGGGAGTGATTCGTTCAGTCGCGCATGCACAACATCCTATAGGTTTTGTACTGGAATTAGTCAAGTAGTTCATCTGTTTCGAATCTTTTGTTTCTTCAAGTTGTTCGTTCATCATGTGACAGCCCAATAAGCTTAACCAAATGCAGTCTGAGCCAGAAAGAGAATTGATTAGTTCATCTCTCGAGTCTTCGGGTTTTTCGAGTCATTCGTTCATCACGTGACAGACCCATAAGCTTAACCTACGCTGTCTGAGCTGGAAAGAGCCTTAATAATAATAACCAACTCTTTATTACCTTTGTTATAATATTTAGTGGTATTGAAAAGAACGGTCATGACAGAAATTCAAAGAGCTAGAAGTAAAAAGCTACAATTTGAGACCAAAAACGCATCATGTAACTGTAAGAGTAAATAATTATAATAATGATAATAACTATGCACCAGTTTGTAAGGAAGCTTGTAAATGAACTAATTTCTCTATCCAATGCTGTCACGTCACATGACAAAAGAACGAACGATTCAAATGACTCAAGTATAGGTCTCTGCAGGAAAGTAATAGGAGTTACCAAATTGGGGCATTTTTAGATCATGTTTCCTGATTAGCTGACATCATAGTGAGGGTAGGTTTAGGGGTAGGGTTAGGTAAGGGGGATCATTTTGATTGCATTCGAGAGATGAACTAATCCAGACTTTCGGCAAGATGGCACACCGAGTAGTCACATTTGTTACATGCTCCCACATTCAAACATTCGAGTTTGTTCAGTTTGACAAGCTATATACCATCCTCACCTGCTAATTTGGTAAGTTAAACATACCCCAAGCTGTTGAAATCATGACTTATGTGGAGGATCATTGTTGCGCTATGGAAATGATTATTTTTTGTTTTGTTTATACCCCAAGCTGTTGAAATCATGACTTATGTGGAGGATCATAAAAAAAATCCAAGAAGCCGGCATAGAGTGAAGAAAATTGTCCAAGTGTCATTTGTTGTTTAATTGTTCATGTTAAAATCTAACATCTCGTTTTTTGTCCTTGAATTGTAGGGGTTTAAAGGATTCTGTTAAAAGAAAGGCAATTTTTTTATTTTGCAAAAGTCAAAAATCACACTGTTTTTACAAGAAACTCATTCAGAGTCAACAGATACTGCCTTTTGGGAATAACAGTTGGGGATGATATGCTATTCAGTCACGGGTCAAGTCGGTCTGCAGGTGTTGCTGTTTGCATAAATAAATGCCCAAGTAAAATTATTACTCACAAGGCTGATATAGATGGTCATTGGCTCGCATTAGTTTTAAAATTAGACGAAATATTTTTCATCTTGGTTAATGTTTATGGATATAAAGTCCGCACCCAGAATAAGGATCTTCTGGAGACAGTAACGGATGTCATAAATGACCTCAAAGCTAGATATTCTACAGAATATGTTTTAATTGGTGGCGATTTTAACATGACACCAGACGAATTTATGGATAGACATCCTTCTAAATTTAATAGTTATCATATGAACTATATTATCTAAGACTTCTGTTTATCAAATTCATTAACTGATATATTGAGAAAATTAAACCCCACTTCCAGACACTTTTCATGGTTCAAACCAAATGCCACTTCAAAATTGAGAATCAATTATTGGCTAGGATCTGATACTCTTTCAAGTTATGCAGCTAAATGCAGTATTTCAGGTGCCACCTTAACAGATCATAGTGTAATCAATTTAAACTTAGAACAAAATATGAAATCTTCTAAAACTAAAGGTTATTGGAAATTTAATGCAGATTTACTAAATCATGACTTTTGTGCTTATATTAAAAAAATAGCTGAATTTAAAGTTAAAAGAATGTAGAGTGGTATTAAATGGGAATACTTAAAACATAAATTGAGACAGTATTCAATTACATTTAGCAATACTGTAGCTAATAAGGTGTTTAAATTCTACTCTAAACTGAATTCGTCATCATTTTCATCCAAAATATCTTAAATTGTGTTTCAAAGACGAACGAAGCTTTTACGGGTTTGGAACGACATGGGGGTAAGTTATTAATGACAAAATTTTCATTTTCCCTTTAAATGAACCGAAAATGTCAGCTCACGGGCACCGTAAATATTTTAGTAGACTTAATGAAAACTTTTAATTAAACTGTATTAAAAAAAATACATGTAGCATGTAATACAAATATTGAACTTCAGAAAACTTAAAATTTAAGTTTATTAACACTTATCAGGGTTTACAGTAATTCATGACTTATGTGGAGGATCATTGTTGCGCTATGGACATAACCGTAGAGAGAACCGTAGTCTTTAACTATTATTTGTGTAAACAGTGATTACATGCTACAGTCTGTACTTTGGAAACTAGAAAAATTGCAGCTATAAATAGAGGTTTACGATATATCATCAGCATGGCTATTTTTTATTTATATGTACTTGTACTTATTAGCTGACAGTGAATATTTAATTATGGACGTTCTTTCGCCTATTTTTAGGTTTAGTTTACAATGTACATGATTTAATAGATGCAGATATTTATGGTTTTTTTAGGTTTAGTTTACAATGTACGTTGGCCACTAGAGGTCTCACTTCCCCTTATCGTCACTCCACTTTAGAACTGCATTTCCCATAGTCTTGTCTGTTTCATCACTGCTCATTGCACTCAGCTGTCCGTGGTTATCAATCATTGCACTCAGCCAATTCCCCGTTAGCATTGTCATTTCCTTGTGTATAAATACCCCGGTTGTTCTGTCATTGTCACGGAGTCCTTGTTGAATGTCACCCTGGTTTGTCGTGGTTCTCGGATGTTGTGTATGTTTCTTGTTTCTGGACTGCTTACCTGGATTGTGACCTTTGCCTGGCTGACCATGAGATTTGGATTATCCTAATAAAACATACTGCAATTGGATCTACCTGTTTGTGTGCGTGTCGTGACAGAAGGACTCCGTCATGCCTAGATCCAGCGGTGTGGGATTTCGAATCGGTTCCCCAGCCACCATGGAGGAACGGAGGGGGAGATTCCGGAACTTAACCACCCTTCGTCAAAGGGGGAGTGAGGTGGGTGGCCTGGCGCAATTGTTTTGGACCATGGCGGTCGGGATGGGTTATAACGATGCAGCACTGAAGGACTTTTTTAACAACTGTCTGGATGACCCTTTACCTAAATGGGAGATGAAGGGGCTGGAGATCCTAGACTTTTGGGGGTTTACCCATTACCTGTGCCATCGTGCTCAATGGGATACTTCGACCACACCTGTGTCTCCAGAGAAGAGGGCCGCCAGCCCAGCGCCACAGCACAAGATGGCCGCCAACCCAGCGCCACAGCACAAGATGGCCGCCAGCCCGGCGCCACAGCACAAGATGGCCGCCAGTTCAGCACCACAGCACAAGATGGCCGCCAGCCCAGCGCCACAGCACAAGATGGCCGCCAGCCCAGCACCACAGCACGAGATGACCACCAGCCCAGCACCACTGCACAGGAGGGTCGAATCTACACCTGTGTTGGCAGACAAGATGGTTGACTCAACGCCTGAGTCTTCCGTCAAGGAGCCACCGGCACGTCATCATAGAGGCCGCAGGAGGAGGAGACAGGCGTCAGCCGTTCCTCAAAGCCCGGAGGACGTTCCCGAGCAGGCCGCTGCCGTCCAGGAGGACGTTCCCGAGCAGGCCGCTGCCGTCCAGGAGGACGTTCCCGAGCAGGCCGCTGCCGTCCAGGAGGACGTTCCCGAGCAGGCCGCTGCCGTCCAGGAGGACGTTCCCGAGCAGGCCGCGGTCGTCCAGGTGGAGGTGTCCAAGGTTCCCGAGGCGGTGCCCGATGCCGAGGCCGTTCCCGAGGCGGTGCCCGATGCCGAGCCCGAGGCGGTTCCCGATGCAATGCCCGAGGCCGAGAAGGTGGCCGAGACAGAAGCGGTTCCCGATGCTATGCACGAGGCCGAGGCGGTGCCCGAGGCGGTGCCCGATGCCGAGGCGGTCCCCGATGCAATGTCCGATGCCGAGGCGGTGCCCGATGCCGAGGCGGTCCCCGATGCCGAGGCGGTTCCCGAGGCAATGTCCGATGCCGAGGCGGTGCCCGATGCCGAGGCGGTGCCCGATGCCGAGGCGGTTCCCGATGCGGTGCCCGATGCCGAGGCGGTGCCCGATGATGCCGAGGCAGTGCCCGAGGCGTTGCCCGATGCCGAGGCGGTGCCCGATGCCGAGGCGGTGCCCCATGCCGAGGCGGTGCCCGATGCGGTGGCCGAGGCGGTGCCCGATGCCGAGGCGGTGCCCGATGCAGTGGCCGAGGCGGTGCCCGAGGCGGTCCCCGATGCTATGTCCGATGCCGAGGCGGTGCCCGATGCCGAGGCGGTGCCCGATGCGGTGGCCGAGGCGGTTCCCGATGCAATGTCCGATGCCGAGGCGGTGCCCGAGGCGGTGCCCGTTGCCGAGGGGGTGCCCGAGGCGGTGCCCGATGCCGAGGCGGTGCCCGAGGCGGTGCCCGTTGCCGAGGCGGTGCCCGAGGCGGTGCCCGATGCCGAGGCGGTGCCCGATGCCGAGGCGGTGCCCGAGGCGGTGCCCGATGCTGAGGCGGTACCCGATGCCGAGGCGGTGCCCGATGCCGAGGCGGTGCCCGATGCGGGTGCCAGAGACGGTGCCAGAGACGGTTCCCGATGTAATGCCCGAGACCGAGGCGGAGGTCGAGGCGGTGCCCGATGTTGTTCCCGATGCCGGGGCGGTGCCCGATGTTGTTTCCGATGCCGAGGCTGTGCCCGATGCCGAGGCTGTGCCCGATGCCGAGGCGGTGACCGATGCTGTTCCGCAGGTCGAGGCAGTGCCCGAGGCTGTGCCCGATGCCGAAGCGGTGCCCAATGCTGTTCCGGAGGCCGAGGCGGTGCCCGATGCGCAGGCCGAGGTCGTTCCCGAGGCGGTGTCCTTGTCCAAGGCCGTTCCCGAGGCAGTTCCCGAGGCGGTGCCCGATGCCGAGACCATTCCCGAGGCGGTGCCCGATGCCGAGGTCGTTCCCGAGGCGGGGTCCTTGTCCAATGCCGTTCCTGAGGCCATTCCTGAGGCCGTTCCTGAGACCGTTCCCGAGGCGGTGCCCGATGCCGAGGTCGTTCCCGAGGCGGTGTCCTTGTCCGATGTCGAGCCCGAGGCTGTTCCCGAGGCGGAGCCCGAGGTCGTGCCCGAGGCCGTTCCCGAGGCGGTGTCCTTGTCCAATGCCGTTCCTGAGGCCGTTCCTGAGACCGTTCCCGAGGCGGTGCCCGATGCCGAGGCCGTTCCCGAGGCGGGGTCCTTGCCCAATGCCGTTCCTGAGGCCATTCCTGAGGCCGTTCCTGAGACCGTTCCCGAGGCGGTGCCCGATGCCGAGGTCGTTCCCGAGGCGGTGTCCTTGTCCGATGCTGTTCCTGAGGCCATTCCCGAGGCGGTGCCCGATGCTGTTCCGGAGGCCGATGCGGGGCCCGAGATGGTTCCGGAGGCGATACCCGTGTCCAAGGCCGTTCCCGAGGCGGTGCCCTTGTCTGAGGCCGTTCCCGATGCCGTTCCCAATGCCGTGACCTGGCCATCGCCACAGCCTGCTCCTTACTGGCTCCCCGATTGGCAGGTTCCGTTCGGGCCACTCAAATGGCGAATTCCTCCCTGGCCGTCTGCACAACGAGAATGGACTGATCCACCGTGGCCACCTGAACTGCCTGGCCCCTCGTGGTCCCCTGAACTTTCGGGTCCACCGTGGCCACCTGAACTGCCTGGTCCCTCGTGGTCCCCTGAACTTTCGGGTCCACCATGGTCCCCTGATCTGACCGAGCCACCTGGGCTACCAGGGGAGCCATCACTGCCGGTCCCAGTTCCCCTACACGGGCCTGGCCCGCCATCCCTCCCCCTGTTCTGCCTCCACCAGTCCACCTCCCTCCTGGTCTCTTTGTTTTTTTGGTTATTTTGTTCTGAGGAGCATCTGGAAGCTGCTCCTTAGAGGGGGGGTAGTGTCACGGTGTCTGTTCTGTGTCTCCCTGGGTGGCCACTAGAGGTCTCACTTCCCTTTATCGTCACTCCACTTTAGAACTGCATTTCCCATAGTCTTGTCTGTTTCATCACTGCTCATTGCACTCAGCTGTCCGTGGTTATCAATCATTGCACTCAGCCAATTCCCCGTTAGCATTGTCATTTCCTTGTGTATAAATACCCCGGTTGTTCTGTCATTGTCACGGAGTCCTTGTTGAATGTCACCCTGGTTTGTCGTGGTTCTCGGATGTTGTGTATGTTTCTTGTTTCTGGACTGCTTACCTGGATTGTGACCTTTGCCTGGCTGACCATGAGATTTGGATTATCCTAATAAAACATACTGCAATTGGATCTACCTGTTTGTGTGCGTGTCGTGACTCGCCTATTTTTAGGTTTATTTTAATTTTTTAATGATTTATTAGATGAAGCTGCATATTCACCCAACTCTTGTTTCAAACTACACAGGCAAACCCTCCTGTAAATTCTCCAAAAAAAAAAAAAAAAAAAAAAAAAAATCCATCAGTTCTAATTCTGTGCTCTGTTGTCTAACTGGAGTTTTACAGGGTATTTAAAGTAAATGAATATGATTTTGGTAACACTTTAGCACAGGGACCAATTCTCTTTATTAACTAGTTGCTTACATCTGCTATTTTACTTTACAGAATAATTATATCATTTTAAATATTAATAATACGTAATTGTGGCATATTATATGATTTGCTGTTTAAAATCTTAAAATACTTGACTGGATTATTGCTTTACTAGCCTGTTGTCTCAAATGTATACTTAATAAAATAACAAAATATACCCATTAATATGCAATGTTCAAACCATTACACAAGCAATGATAATATTGTACTTGCCTCATGCAGCTTCTTCCAACAGGTTCTTCTACCTATAGTGGTAAAGTTCGCATTGGGTTTATATATGCATCGCCAACATTTTTTAGGGACATCTCCTGGAATTGAAGAAAATTTTTTCTTTGGAACACTGCCAGCAATTCTTAGAAAGAAATTTTAACCATAGTTCTTTCACTTTCGCTGTCATCGTTGCATGCAGATTAAAAATACTATTAATAACATGTATAGCTATATATTATACTTTCTCTATTCACCAACACAAAATTTTCTATATATAGAATATAATTATATAAATTTAATTTAATTAATAATCAGACATATAATTAAAATCCATCCTTTATAACTATGTGCTCTGTTGTCTGACTGGAGTTTTTCAGGGTATTTAAAGTATATGAATATGATTTTGAGTGTTTACCCTGTCATTATATTGTTGAAGGTCAAGTTAATTTTATTTAATTTTATTTTCTTTATTTTATATATAGAGAAAGATAGTAATTTAAGGTTACCTTTCCTATAGAACAAGTCTATATTCTTTTATTAAACAAACTAAATAGCCTTATGTTATTTATCTTATTTACACGACGATATGTCATTTCTGTCTCTAACATGGTCACGCATTTACAATTCTCTGCTCTCTGTATCGTACATACACACACACACACACACACATTTAAACAGCCTAACTTAGTAGCCTAATAGACTTAATTTCTTCAATTTATTATGGAAATACACCGATGCAGTCTCTTATTGACACAGTGCTGCTGTGAGGAGGCGAGGAACTGGAGACGATGGAGAGTAACAAGTAACAGGGTGCCAGGGTGACGAGGAGGATTGGGAGGGCTGAGGTGGAACAGATGGCTCAGGCGACTGATGCGGAGGCATGGATCCGGAAGGCTGCAGTGGAGCCGGAGCGACAGAGGACCAAGGTGGAGCCGAAGGGAAGGAGGAGCCTGATGGAGCTGGAGGGACAGAGGAACGAGGCAAAGCTGGAGGAGTGGATTCCTGAGGTGAAGGATGGTCGACAACAGACCAAGGCAGAGCCAGAGGGACGATGGAGCCCGGCGGAACCAGCGGACTGCCAGGCCACGATGGAAAGGAGGGAACTAGGAGCCATAGTGAAGCTCCTGGGTCGAAGGGGCCAAGGCGGAGTCCTGGACTCTGAGGCTGGAAGCAGAGACGGGGGATCCTCCAGCCACGATGCAGATGGAGACTGGCAGACCCCCTCTGATCCCACCGTACAGATGGTGGGCTGAGGGTGAGCAGAGGGGCTGCCAGATGACAGCAGGGGAGGAGGAAGGAGTGGGCTGGTGGGTGGGAATTTGTGAGCTTCCGGGCTCTCAGGGCTGTATCCAAGACCAAAAGCACTCCCTGGGCTGCCAATGGGAACCAAAGCCCTCTCCTGGCTGGACTTGGGGACACAAGCCCTATCGGGGTTGCACTCTGGAACAGGAGCCCACTCTGGGCTGAGCTTTGGAACAGAGTCTCTTTCTGGGCTTGACGGGGAGACAGGAGGCCTCTCTGGGCTGGACGGGGAAACAGGAGCCCTCTCATGTGGGAACTGGAGCCCTCTCTGGGCTGGATTTGGAAAACAGGAGCTCTCTCTGGGCTGGATGTAAAAACGAGGCCTCTCTGGGCTGAACGTGGTAACAGGAGCTCTGAAGGAGGGAGGGGGGGGGCAGCTCGACATATAAATCCACAAACACTCCTTCAGAGCTCCACAGTTCCAGATCCACTCCCAGCTCACCCTTAGCCATGGTGCAGTGGCCGGAGGTCCTCTCTGCACTCTCATTGTCCACAGCTTTTTCCCTTGTGGTGGGCGTTGTAGCCAGCTTTCACACCTGGTCTGACGTCACTTGCAGCATCAGCTCCATGGGGATCCTCACCTCTGTCACTCGATGCAACGATGGCTCATCGGTCGTGGTGGGCTCGGCTTCGCCATCATCGGTGGGCTTGGGCTTGGGCTCCGCACAGCTTGGAGATGGCTGGCTGGCCTCTGGGTCTGGCTGTGCTCTGGATCGGGGCAGGACTCTCTCCAGACACTGGATAATTTTACATTGAGTTCAGCACAGTGTCAACCACAACCACATACTCCAAAAGGGGAAGATCCTTATGGGCTAGGGAGGGGAACACGAGAAAAAAAAAAAAAAAACAGGGAAACAAAACAAGGGGGAAAACACGACAATAAACTATTTTGTCCATCCGGTGTTCTGTCACTGGAAAATTATCCAATAAAAAGCAGAGACGAGATCATGTGGTCCCCAAACCAGACACCCTCCTGCCCCTGGCTGTGCCTAGATATCCTGTCCATGAAAGTAATGAACAGGACCGGTGATAAAGGGCAGCCCTGCCGGAGTCCAACATGTACCGGGAACAAGTCTGACTTACTGCCGGCAATGCAAACCAATCTCCTGCTCCAGTCATACAAGGACCGGACAGCCCTTAACAGAGGGCCCTGGACCCCATACTGCTGGAGCACCCCCCACAGAACACATTTGGATTGGTTGGGCAAACTCCCATGAACCCTCCAGCACCCCGGCGAGGGTATAAAGCTGGTCCAGTGTTCCATGACCGGGACAAAAACCACATTGTTCCTCCTGAATCCAAGGTTCGACTATTGGCCGAATTCTCCTCTCCAGTACCCTGGCATAGACTTTCCCAGGAAGGCTGAGGAGTGTGAGCCCCCTTTAGTTGGAACACACCCTCCGGTCCCCCTTCTTGAAAAGAGGGACCACCACCCTGGTCTGTCACTCCAGAGGCACTGTCCCTGACCGCCACACGATGCTGCAGAGACGTGTCAGTCAAGACAGCCTCACAACATCCAGGGACTTGAGGTACTCAGGGCGGATCTCATCCACCCCTGGTGCCTTGCCACCAAGAAGCTTCTGAACTACCTCTGTGACTTCAGCTTGGGTGATGGACGCTCAGGGCGGATCTCATCCACCCCTGGTGCCTTGCCAGGATGACATGTCGGTGGGGTTGAGGAACTTCTCGAAGTATTCCTTGCACCGTCCGACGATATCCCCAGTTGAGGTCAACAGCTGCCCACCTCCACTGTAAAGAGTGTTGGCAGGGCACTGCTTCCCCCTCCTGAGGTGCCGTATGGTTTGCCAGAATATCTTCGAGGCCAAACGATAGTCTTTCTCCATGGCCTCACCAAACTCCTCCCAGACCTGAGTTTTTGCCTTCACAACCACCCGGGCTGCAGCCCGCTTGGCCTGCCGGTACCCGTCAGCTGACTCCTTCTTCAGCTTGACAGCATCCCTTACTTCCTGTGTCCACCACCGGGTTCGGGGATTGCCACCTCGACAGGCACCAGAGACCTTATGGCCACAGCTCCGAGTGGCCGCATTGACAATGGAGGCGGAGAACATGGTCCACTCAGACTCAATGTCTCCAGCCTCCATCGGAATCTGGTTGAAGCTCTGCCGGAGGAGGGAATTGAAAATCAGACCCTCACAATACGTTTGGGTCCACTGAGTCTGTCCAGCTTCCTCCCCTGCCATCGGATCCAACTCACCACAAGGTGGTGATCAGTTGACAGCTCCACTCCTCTCTTTACTCGAGTGTCCAAGACATACAGCCGGAGGTCAGACGAAACAACCACAAAGTCGATCATTGACCTTCGGCCTAGGGTGTCCTGGTGCCACGTGCACTGATGGACACCCTTATGCATGAACATGGTGTTCGTTATGGACAAACTGTGACTTGCACAGAAGTCAAATATCAGAACACCACTCGGGTTCAGATCAGGGGGGCCATTCCTCCCAATCTGCCTCCAGGTGTCACTGTCACTGCCCACGTGATCGTTGAAGTCCCCTAGTAAAACAACGGAGTCCCCGGTCGGAGCACTTTCCAGCACCCCTCCCAGAGACTCCAAGAAGGCCGGGTACTCTAAACTGCCATGGATGGATGGATTATGTTTTTTTTTTTTTTACAACATAAAAAGATCTAAAGATACAATCACGTTGTAAAAAAAAAAAAACATAATTATTAACCTAATTGTATAAAATTATTTTGTCAGTGCCCTACAAATGAATTGGTTCTAGGACTTTTTGTCCCTAAAACTGACAGAAAAGGATAAGGCCTAAGATATTTCTTAAGCTGTATTGCAAAAAAAAAAAAATAATAATAATAATAATTCTGGTGAATAAAGAGATGTTTAAAAGTCTCTCTCTCTCACCCAGCCCCTCACTCACCCACACACAGAGGTAGAGTGAGATCAGATGTCTGATAGTTTTTTTTTTTTAATTTTCTGTTATCCATAGAGATACTGTATGTAAATTTATGAAACTTATCATGTTTCCTCAGAATGACTTGTTCTCTGTATGTAAAAAGTTTTTAAGTGTTTGGAATCTGCACTTTAAAGATATAAGAAAATTACTGCTATCTTCTTTTATTGTTACTTTTAATAAATAGTCATGGCAACTCCGGTAAAGATATCCAATATCCGTTCGCAATTTAGTATCTTCAGTATCTTGGCATCATGTAGACAAAGTTTGGTGTGAATTACTTGATTCTCCTAGACAGAGTATGCAAAATTCCACTGCCTGATTTTTCCAAAAATCAACATTCAAAGCAAAATAGCTTTATAATTTATAAAGTTGTCTGGCTTGATGAGAACAATATATGTACAGAGTTTGGTGTCTGTAGCTAAAACTAATCCCCCAACTTTTGTCAAAAGGTGGCGCTATAGAACACTTCCTTCACGCCCATTTATGAAATTTTGATGGTTTCTAATCCTATTTATTAATGTTGTGTTTTTGAGTTTTTGTGAAATTCTAAGCATGTTATCTGCCTTTGTGAGTCAGAGGGACTGAATGACTGTAACAATCTCAGTATCAGTCATTGTATGATGATCATCTATATCACATGTCACAAAATGCTTAACACAATAATGTCTGTGACAGTTTACTAAGGTTTCCAGAGAAAATGATAAGTTTATCACTGTCAACTAAAACGTATTGTTAGGAATGAAGACAACTTTAAACTATGAGCTGAAATAGCATTAAAATCACTTTATTTTTGCAAATTCTTCGGCTACATATTAATGAAATATTATGACAACAACAAATTCAGTTGTGTTTGTTGAACTTACCAAACTATTTGGTAAGCTGTGTCCAAAATCACTCAATTTATTCTTGTAAATTGCACTACTTTGAAAGGACAGCATTTGTAGAGGTTATTAAAAGTGGATATTATGGGTAGCACTGATTCAATTCCAAGATACGCCACAATAACGACTGTACAAGCAAGGCACTCTCTCAACAGCTAGAAAGTGTGATTTTTGAGTCCTCCTTTTTTATAGAATTTATTTTTGTCAGTAAGGAGCTAGCAAGTTTGATTTTTGGTTTCTTTTTTGTGCATTAATTTATTGTGACCAATCAAAGTTTAAAAGACAAAACACATATATTACAACTTGGTTGAGTATTTGTCTTCTTATAGAATATATATTTTAGTAAATTAACTTTTAGATTTTAATTTCTTAAGTGATTAAAAAGATAAAGCATGATGTGACAGAATAAGACTGATTAATCAGTTTTTTAAGTTTTTTTATTGTATATGCTCAATTGTTTGTATGTAGATGACTATATGCATGTGAGAAACCGAAAGTAAGCTGAAGCGTGAAACATGAAACAAGTTTCCCTGTCCTGTGCAGTGACATTCCTCTCTTAATCAATTTCTACATCTTTAAAATGGCAATGACATTCATCATCATAGACTTAATGAACCAGTCTGTGCTTTAAAGTATTAGTTAGGCCAAAAATGAAAATTATGTCATTAATGACACCCTCATGTCGTTCCAAACCCGTAAGACCTCCGTTCATCTTCGGAACACAGTTTGAGATATTTTAGATTTAGTCCGAGAGCTTTCTGTTCCTCCATTGAAAATGTATGTACGGTATACTATCCATGTCCAGAAAGGTAATAAAAAGATCATCAAAGTAGTCCATGTGACATTAGTGGGTCAGTTAGAATTTGTTGAAGCATCGAAAATACATTTTGGTCCAAAAAAATAACAAAAATTATGACTTTTATTCAGCATTGTCTTCTCTTCCGGGTCTGTTGTGAGTGCGACTGCTGTGACTGTTGACATATGATGCTGCTGACGTTTTTTCTGGTGCGCCCAATAACAAAGAAAACACGTCAGCAGCGTTGTACGTCAACTGTACGTCAACAAATTCTAACAGTCCTCATCCTCCGTAAAATGCGTTGCACACATCTGAATATTTGGGTTGGACTGTTCTGGAACAGTGTTGTAAATACAACTTAACCACTGATTTCTAGTTGTGTCCTCTTTTGGAAGGCCAAACAAAGTAGTTTCGCTTTCACAATGAAACACACAGTGACTCCACAACATGGCGGCAGCGACAACAGCAAGAATAAAAGTTACACCTACTTTCTTTGCGTGAACATCAAGGCGTTAAGCAAATCTTCCCACATCGTGACGTAGTGATGTAGGGGCGTGTTAGAATGAGCCATTTTAGGTAGGAGTGGCTGACTCTTAACTTTAATAAAGATAACCTCTTTGGATTTGAGACTTTAGTATTTGCAACTTTACAGATCTTGTTTGTGTGGCTGGATCTTGTATTTATTAAAGATGAAATGTTTGATTTTTTGACTTTAATATGACCCCTTTAACAGGTATGCCAGGGACGCTGCCATAACGGCACCCAGAACAGCCTCTTCTTCCAGCAGCAGAGAGAATTTGCCTGGTGAATCTCAAACAGTGTTCATTCACTGTGCTCTGAAGCAAAAATCTGATGAGTGGATGCACCTGTCGCCTATTTATACCCACCAAGAGTGACTCAGCATGCAAAATCCACTAGCAAAATTTCATTGGCATTTTCTATTAATCAGAGAGGATTCAGGTTCCCAAGATCCCTAACGTCATCATGACATAATTCATAGTGACCGACAGATATGGAATAGACTTTAGACAAGTAACCACATTGCCGCTTATAGCCAAACTGATTTCATAATTTATGAACTTTACAGTTATTGAATTGAACTACTGTAAATCAGTACTAAACTGAATTGAGCTGCAATGACTTGATAGAGCTGATATTCAGCACAAGTTTCCATTATTGATTCTGCTATATTCTGTATAATGTGCTATAGAAATAAAGGTGACTTGACATTATAGTCAAACAATATTATTTTTATTAAACCACAAATTTAGATGTCCATATTAAAAATGCTTCAGTGATTCATGAATCATGCAGTGATGGAAATGGAAGATGGAATATGACTGATGTATTTGGCAGAGGCTTTTATTCAAAGCGATGTACATCGCATTCAACCTATAATGCACATTATATTAAGTGTTTGTATCCTTATAAGATAAGGTCCTAATGAAGGTGAATAAGAAAAACAGTTTTACTTTCAGTAAAGATCTGATTAGTTAAAATTTCTGCAGCTGACATTTATTACACACTGCATGATTGATGAGCAAAGAAAAAGGAGGATCAGGGATGATTACTAATAGATCTCTTCTTTGATACTTTTATGCTTGTTTGTGTAACCCTTTAAATGAAACTGAACATTTTACATCATCAGTCATCAGGGATATTTGCTGCCAGATGTTAAACAAACAGGTTTTAATTTTCCTGAAGAGACTGTAATTATGGCTTTATCTTCTGCCGTTTTCTTAACTTCAGCTCCACGCTGTTTGGCAGACCGTATTTGACCAGCTCCTGTTTCATCTGAAACACAGACGGATAAACAGATCAAACTTTCACTATGTTGTCTATTTGTACCGTATTTTGTATAAATATTCACAGTAAGTGTGACGTACTTGCTGTAAAACCATTTCAATGTTGCTACTCTGTGTTAGGTCTGAAAATGAGGAAAGTCTCACTTGAATTCCAATGACATTGTCTAAAGGGAAAAACACACAAACACGCTAATCATACAAAACATCATATGGGGTTATATGAAATTGATCAAAACGTCATCTATAGATAAGGCTTTTACTTTTCAAGATGCTGTTACCTGGTTCACCAGCAACCATGAAGGCCCATCGACCGGGAACATCAACATTACTGGAGTTCCTGAAGTTTGAGATGAAGCTGCCGCGGTTTGATCCAGGAATCACAATGTAGTGTGTGGAGTTTATTGTGTCATAACCAGCCTGGGAGTGTGTAACCGCATTGGTAACACTTTAGAATACTGTTCCATTGTTAATGAATAATTACACAGGAACAACTGACTAATGCACTATTAACATTCTAGTAACGACTATTAACTAACAAGAAACTCTGATTAACAGTGTAGTAATAACGCTCAGTTGAAACTGGTAGTTAACTATTAGTTAATTAATTACTGTTTTTTTTTTCTTTTCATATATCCTGGAGAACTACTAAGACCTACTGAATACAGGTTCATAATTATACAGGTTCATAATTATGCATAATGTATAATTAATTGTAAAAAAGTGAAAATCATGGTAACCCACCAGTAATGACACAAGTATTATCAAATCCCTCTAAACAAAATACTAATTACTTGGATCAGTATTCTAAAGCATGATAATTCCCTAATATTGGCTGATGTCAGTGTTTGAGATATAGTAATGACTCAAGTGTTACTATATACTTCTAAAGGAATTACTAATTATTTGGGTCAGTATTCGAAAGTGAAGATCACAGTAATCCACTAGTAATGATTTAAGTGTTACCAAATCTAGCAAAAGGAACCGCTAACAGAACCTTACCAAAACCTCAAACGTTTACAATGACTTTACAATACTGATCCAAAAAATTAGTAAGTCCTTTAGAAGGATGTAGTAACATCTGAATAATTCCAGTACTTTACAAAATCCTCAAAAGCTTACAACAATTTCAGTCATTACTGGAGAATTATCATGTTATTCACTTTAGAATACGGATCCAAATAATTGGAAATTCTTTCTGAAGAATTTGGTAATACTTGAGTCATTACTAGTGGGTTACTATGACCTTCACTTTAGAATTAATTATACATTATGTATTATTATATTAATTATGGGCCTGTATACAGTAGTTCTTAGTGGTTCTTAGGGAGATATGAAAAAAATAAAAGTAATTGATTAGCTAATAGTGAACTACCACATTTGAATAAGCACCATGACTTACTAATTCTTTAATCAGAGTTTCTTGTTAGATACTTGTAGTGAGTGCTAATATTGCATTACTCATGTGTTCTTGTGTAGTATTAAGGGTAGTCTTACCCTTTTATACAGTAGGAAATAGTAACATTTTGTTTACAATACAGAAAACAAGTTTCTTTTACCTGCACTGGATGTTCAGTTACAGCAATGTCACCATAATTCATCAGAATAAATGAAGAATTTCTGTCTGAAATTAAAACCACTTGAAACGATGTGTCCTGCAAAAATTGTAAAAATATAATCACTTTAAACTTAGCATTAGCTGTTCTTATCGTCATTTACTTAAATTACATTTTTTGCATGACTGAATATTATTTTGTATGCACATTTTCAGTCAAACCTTATTTTTACTGTTTTAAATTATTCTCTCTGTCAATGTCTTTGTGGTCTAATGTGTTAAATAATAAAAAAAAGTATTTTGAAACTAAAATCTAGATGAAATGAAAACCACATTTGTGACCCTGGAGCACAAAACCGGTCTTAAGTCTCTGGGGTTTATTTGCAGCAATAGCGAAAAATACACTGTATGGGTCAAAATTATTGATTTTTTGTTTATGCCAAAAATCATTAGGATATTAAGTAAAGATCATGTTCCATGAAAATATTTTGTAAAATTTCCAATGGTAAATATATCAAAACTTAATTTTTGATTAGTAATATGCATTGCTAAGAACTTCATTTGTACAATTTTAAAGATGATTTTCTCAATATTTTGATTTTTTTGCACCATCAGATTCCAGATTTTCAAATAGTTGTAACTAAGACAAATATTGTAAATTTTTTTGGACAATATAACAAACCATACATCAATGGAAAGCTTTCAGATGATGTACAAATCTCAGTTTCGAAAAATTGACCCTTATGACTGGTTTTGTGGTCCAGGGTCACATTTCAGAAGAATATCAGTCTTACTGTGCTGGTTAAGTTGAAGTAAGCGACTTTATTCCACGTTGCAACAAACACCCAAGAAGCGTTGAAGTTCAGCTTTGGAAAATATGTGTTTATATCCCGAGTGGCATTTGTGAGAACATTTCCACTGGTGTACTGATTATATGAAACAACACCTTTCACACGGTTGTCAAGGTCAGTCCAGAGACCAGCAATTATATCTTGGTTTCTGTTAGCAGGAAATGAGTAGGGAATATATGCTGATGAAGACTGGTTGAATGTAAGGAGTCCATTATTATTCACCTGAATCATGAGAAATATTGTCAAAATCATCAATCACAGATGAGTTTATAAAGCATTCACCACTCACATGCAAACCTACAAAGAAGATGGAGTCAAATTCTTACATAAATCTGCTGGTATGTGCGGCCAAAGAACAGAAATGGATTCGACAGCTGAATAACAGAAGAGCTTCCATCGTCAAGAGCAGGATTTGTTTTGTCTCCTGCTGCTGAACCAAATGGGTAGAATATTGCTGGTGCTGCCAAGAGAATGAATAAAAAACATTTTTTAAACATTTCTGTTTCCTGGTGTTTACATTGTGCTGCTGATGGAATGAATGGGTAGAATTTTTTTGGTGTTTCTGTTTGCTGATGACTAAATTTTTTTATCCTTTTTCTTGGAAGTGACTATACCATTTTAATATGTGTATCTGCTTTTTTTCTCAGTTATTACATGTGTACTAGCAAATACAGTGGATGAGCTCAGAGCTAGTAAACATGAACTAAAAGGCACACACAATCAAACACATAAAGACTTCTTTTGTTTTAAATAAACTAATCATACAAACACATTACATGGGCTTACATGAAATGTAACACATATCTGGCTTAAAAAACACACTTTTTTTCATCTATATAAAGAGATTTTGATAAAGTTGTTATTTTTGAACATTTTAGTCTCACCATTTTTCATGAACAGTTAGCTATTGTATGTTGATATAGACACAGTGTTTCATGACATCTGTGTCGTCTCGTCTAATTAACTTTAAAAAGTTCATTGACAAACATTTTTCGTCATTGTTTTCATTAACAAAATTAACATTACTGTACAATCTATTAAATAGCTGTAGCCTATTTGAATCATGCTGGGCACAAACAGGAGCACAGAAACTTGTTTTCAGCATTGCTTCTGAAAAACAATGAAGCAATTTAATAAAAAAAAAATTTTGTAAAATTTGTATTGTATACATTTGTGTATAATATATATATTATTATTTATTGTTACAGCAGGTGATGTACTTATATATATATATATATATAGAGAGAGTGGGGTTGGTAGAGAGAGAGAGAGAGAGAGAGATTTTAAAAACATATTTATGTGTGAGGCACACTGGATTTTCTACCCATTCAGTCATGCTTTACATTGGAAAAATCACTAGATATGTTTCTGTGCCTGTTTTTATGCAAATTTTGCGATAATCACATAAAAACGCTGGATGGAAGTGCAAAGATGCACATAAAATTTTAATTATGCATTAAAAATGTAAGCACTCACTTGAGGCAAATCATTTTTTCATCCAATAATAAGACATGCACATAAACTACGATGGAAACACATTTACAGAATATATCCCTCAATGCACAAAAAAACAAAAAAAAAACAAGTCATGTGACTTTGTCTTAACAGATCAAGTGTTCAGAAATCCAGCCGATTACCACATCTTATTGTTAATATCCAACAATGAACACACACAGACATCAGATAAGTTTACATGTAAGCATTTATTGAACTTATCTGCACATATTATGTATCGTTGTTCATTGTCTGTTTGTGTGGTGTCGCAGTCCAGGTTACTGGAAGCAAATGGCATATTCCGGTAACGGGCTAGAAAGCCAGAAGTCGGGGGCGTCTTCAAGATGGCGTCGGTGTAGGTCTCATTTTTCTTTTGCTCTTACTTGAATTATGTGCAAAACTTGATTTTTCTACCTCCCCAAAGACTTAATTTGTTTTAATTCATGGATTTTATACACTTTATGCTCTCCATATATTTATGGTATTGCGATTAGTGAGTGTATATCTTTGAGAGCTTTTTCCTCTTTTCGACAACGACTATTCACTGGATAGCCTACAGCACGTGTTTGGATTGTAGAATTGCGGTGTGGCATCATGATTGAGGTGGATGACATCTCGAAATCTGAGAGTGTTAAACGTATGCATACTTATGCCAAATCTGCTAATGTTGTGGCCTCACTGGATACGTGCTTTCCCAAGTCTCCCGGAGCAAGCCCTTTGCCGAAAATGCGGCGCCCAGCCTCTGATCCTTCAAATGCGGTCCTGCTTGAAGCCATAGAGAGAACTGGATAAGAAGCAGGATGACTTCATGGAGAAACTTTTGGAGATCGAAAAGTCTGTCGCATCCAATTCCATCCTCATCTCGGACCTTGCTACGAGGGTCAACATTGCTGCTAAAAAGTCAGAGGATACAGCTGCTAAATCTGATAAAATGGACTCTCAGACGTCTACTTTGGCTGCAGAAAACAAGGCTTATGGGAGAAAGTGGATGAGCTGAACGCCTATAAGAGACGATGGAATCTAAGGATCTCATGTTCCGGAGGTCGACGGGGAGAATGTCAAAATGGTCATGTAAACTTCGATTTGGCCCTAAATTGGGGCAATGCACACCCTCGCACACTAATTGTACAGTTCCTCTCGCGGTCTCACCGTGATTGTGTTTAGGCTGATGCAAAAAAATCAGAAGTGCTCAAACAGACAAAAAATTTGGATAACAGAGGACCTGACCCAGAGAAACGGAGGAAGCCCGGAACAAACTGTGGCTGTTGGTGGAGAAAAGCCCGAAAAGACGGTCATTGAGCTGGTTTCAAGGGTCCATTTGCCATTGTTGATGGAAAGAAGATTTGTGCGGATGATAACTGACTTCTAATGGACATTAGAGATTAAGTGCCCTTATGCCAGTTATGGTCATTGCCATCTGCCATCTTCACTTTATTCAATTCTATTACATTTCATATTCTTTGCTATTACTGTAGCGGTTAAAAGTTTTCATCTTGTTCTCTTATTGTTCTTATGTCAGTTAAATTTTCTTGTTTTTCTTTTAATGTACGGGAGATTCGTGACTTATCTAAACGCAAATCTTTATTTTATTTTGTATGTCACAGAAAAGAGATTTTTATTTTCTTCAAGAAACACATTTCTTCTTTCAACGATGAAATATTTTGGCATTATCAATGGGGAGGTAATATTTTATTTTGTCATGGTACTAACCGCTCCGCTGGATTTCTGGATTTGTAATTTTAGCGGCTCTATTCTTCAGTCCTTTTCTTTTTCTGAGGGCAGATGGATTATTGTTGTTATACTTTTGGGAGATTTTCTTGTTTATCTTGGCCAATGTTTATGGTTTTAAACAATCATACGCAAAACACAGTTTTTTTTTTCAGGATCTTTCTTCTAAAATTTTTGATTTAAAAAGTAAATATCCTTCTGCTGCAGTAATAGTCGGAGGAGATTTTAACGAAGCTCCCGACTTATGTATGGATAGATTTCCTTCAAAACAAGAATCATGCAGATGTAATACCACTGTTAATTAAAAAACATTTTTTAAACATTTCTGTTTCCTGGTGTTTACATTACATTTTTGTAATGTCCTTTCTCTATTGGATGGTTACAGGTTTATGATTGATTATGTTTTTTGATATTGGCTGATTTCATGTCTCCTTTTATTAAATCCAGTGATATCTGTCCTGCTCCTCTCACAGACCATGCTTTTATCGATCTTATTTTATCTGATTCTGGTGCTGGTTGTCATAGGAACCCTGGATACTGGAAACTAAATTGTTCCTTATAAGGACTTTCCTCTTATTGTTTAGGTATTAAGAATATTATTGAAGAATTTAAAGGACAACCATCAGTTGAAAAATATCAGATAATTGGGAGTTGTTCAAACATGAGTGTAGAAAATTCTCTATTCAATTCAGTAAACAGTTGGCAAAGGCAAAATCTTTAAGATATACCTCCATTTTAAACAAAATGAATCAAATTCTAGGGAAACAACAAACAGAAGAAGATGATAAAATAAAAATACACAACCTAAAAGAAGAATAAGTTATCATCTGTACAGAAAAGGCTAAGGATGCATTTATTAGATCGAGGGTGAAATGGCTAGAATTTGGAAATGATTATTGATGAATTTATTAAAGATTAATTTATTAGATCGAGGAGTTTAAAAAAAAATCTTCTCTATATATTGAGGGTAGTTAAGTTACAGATGAAGCTAGAGTTTCTAATTTTGTTTCTAGTTGTTATTCACAACTCTATACTTCCACATTTAAGCCACACATTTCTATAGTTGTTATTTTAAGCTATATATTTCTTTGTTTTAGCCATAAATTTTTTTGTTGTTTGAATTTAGATTTTTATTATTTGAATTTGGGTGGGTATTAACAAGTTTCTGTTACCTAACACCTTAATAAAAGTCCAGGTTCAGATGGACTGCCTTTTGAATTCTACAGGACCCTTTTGGCAAGACATAGAAGAGTTTCTTTTAGAAGTGTTCAAAGACTGTGTACATAAAGTTGAATTGACTGAGTCCATGAAGCAGTGGCTAATTACTTTAATTCCAAAACTTAACAAAGATTCCCTATATCTAGATAATTGGCGCACGATTACTTTACTTAATTCAGATTATAAATTGTTAGCTTCCCTTTAAATGCAAACAGGCTGAAGCCATGCTTAGAAGAAATAGTTTTCTTTTTCCAAGTCTGGCTTCAGGCAGGCACAGCAAATAATATACGGTTAGTGTTATATATTTTAGACTATTAGGAATTGATAAACGATAAAGCAATTATTCTATTTTTAGACTTTTATGAGTCCTTTGATACAGTCGAACATGAGTTTATGTTTGAATCTCTGTGTAGGTTTGGTTTTGGTCATTCTTTCATTAAAATAGTTCAGATTTTTTACAAAAAAATATTAATAGCAATGTCTCTTTGGTAAATGGTGTTTCTCCTCGGTTTGTGATTAGTAATGCAATGTATCAGACAAGGGTGCCCCATTTCACCATTTTTAATGTTAGCTGAGTTTCTTAATATTTTTATTACTCATTGCTTAGATGTTCAGGGTATTCTATAGCGGAACATCATTTTCTAATTAGTCAACTGGTGGATGACACCTGTCTGTTTTTTGAAAGATGAGAAGCAGGTTCCTGATATTTTGGATGCTTTTGAATTTTATTTTCTAATGCTTCTGGGTCTCTCAGTCAATCGAAATAAGAGTGAAATTATGCCCGTTTACATTCTGGACAAAGATCAGATAGAAGGTATTGAGGTCAAAAACTCTGTAAGATATTTAGGTTTTTTTAATTAGTAAATCTCTGACTGATAGAATTGTAGATTATTTTTTTCGCAACGGATATAAAAATCAAAGAATATTTTCAATTGTTGGTTACAAAGAAACTTAACCATTTATGGTCGTGTTTTGATATCTAAAGCGGAAAGTATTTCTAGGATTGTTTACCCAGCTTTGTCTTTATACGCTGACCAAAAAAAACATGCTCATCTATTGACTTGTTATATAAATTTTTGTGGAAAAATTTCATATGTACTATCCCTGTAATTCTTTACTCTCGAAATTTAAGTTGGACATCTCTTCACAATGCATATTCTGTAATTCTAATTTGGAAACAATATCACACTTATTTTTTGAATAGGATTTTTGGAAAGAAATGTCTTGGCTTGTTTTCTCAGCTTAAAACAAACATTTTTACTTTTGAGATAATTAATGTACTATTTTTGGGAATCAGATTAAAAATGCTGGATGGTATCTTAAAACTGTTAACTCTTTGTGGCCTATTTCATTTTCACAAATGTAAAGTTACTGATTGTATGCCCAAATGTAGGATTTTTTGTATTAATTTGAAATTATGAATCTCTCTACTCATCACTTAATAGGAAAGCTGCTAAAACTACTCTATTGATGGAAAAAATAATGACTTTGATGTAAGGGTTACCTCCTGAGTATTCTTTGAAGTTGACATTTTATGTGTAATTTTTCATTTCAGTTATTTTTTATTTTAATTTATTTATGATTTATTCATTTAAGTGATGTGACATGACTTGACGTGATGTGACACACAGCCAAGTATGGTGACCCATACTCAGAATTCGTGCTCCGCATTTAACCCATCCAAAGTGCACACACACAGCAGTGAGCAAACACACCGTGAACACACACCCGGAGCAGTGGACAGCCATTTATGCTGCAGCGCCCGGGGAGCAGTTGGGGATTCGGTGCCTTGCTCATTTTCAGTGTAACCAGACCACCAAGGCTGGCAAATGTGTTTTGCAGTACAACAAGAATACAATAAATATATTATAACCATTTTTTTTGACACAAGTACATAGTAGTTAAAGACACCTATAAAGTGGGACAAAAAATATATTAAATCCCCAAATTCACTTTATTTTCTTTCATTTTCATTAGACATTGACTATTGTAGTTTTAGAAAAAATCTCTAAGACTATGATCAAGCTCCACTCTTTGAGGGGAACAAGATTTTAACATTTTGAAGAATGATGGTGATTAAACAGTTCCATTCCCATTGATTTTTAAACTAGAAACTTAATCACCTAAACACTAGAACTTTCTATGGAAACCCAGTGGTTCAGATCAGACCACAATAGTGCTTTTTGGAAATAAACATCAGAGCTGGCTTTTGACATACAATGACAGAGAAGTACCTTATCAGCAGTATGAGGTCCAACACTACGTCTAATGAAGATGTGACTGGTTTTTACAAGTCAGAGTTTAATAACTGTGGTAATTCTGACATGAATGCATATCCATTCATTTAAAGTTCTGCAATTACCTGTCAATGACTTTGTTGTTGCAGTTGTTGTTGTTGATGTTGCTGTAATGCCAATTAAAGGAAAACAGAGAATAAAAGTCAGATTTCTTTTAAATGGAATATTGCAGTATTTATTATAAATTATTTATCCATGCGCATTATTAATTTCTTAATTCATGTTCCCTCATACTCTTAATCCCTCTGCCTCTTTGCAGTGATATCTCTTCTCTGTTCTGATGAAGTTTTTACTGGTGTGAGGACAGGACAAACTGTCACTCACATGACATCGACCAATAGCAAACCACAACAAACAATCAATTCCTGATGGACAAAATCAAGTCCCGCCCTACATTTTTCTTGTTCAAGAAGCCGTTTCACTCAGATATCCATCACAATAGGAAAGAAAATACTATTGAAATGCTTGTTTCATGCTGACATTAAATTATAAAACATTTCTATACATATAAAAATGTGGCGAAGAGGTTCTTCTTGGGTTTGTTCAATTCACACCAAAGATCTAGTTCTAATTCAAAGGTTCATAATTACCTTCCAGTGCTGTTGTTACAGATGCTATTGTTGATGCAGTTGTCATTGTTGGTGCAGATGTTGTTGTTGTTGCTGCAGGTGTTGTTGTAGCAGGTGTTGTTAATGGTGCAGATGTTATTGTTGTTGTTGTTGTTGTTGTCGGTGAAGATGTTGTTGTTGGTGCAGATTTTATTGTTGTTGTTGTTGTTTCTGCAGGTGTTGTTGTCGGTGAAGATGTTGTTGTTGCAGGTTTTGTTGATGGTGCAGATTTTATTGTTGTTGTTGTTGTTTCTGCAGGTGTTGTTGTCGGTGAAGATGTTGTTGTTGCAGGTTTTGTTGATGGTGAAGATGTTGTAGTTGCTGCTGCTGCAGGTGTTGTTGTCGGTGAAGATGTTGTTGTTGCAGGTGTTGTTGATGGTGCAGATGTTGTTGTTGTTGTTGTTGTTGTTGTTGTTGCAGGTGTTGTTGATGATGCAGATGTTGTTGTTGTTGTTGTTGTTGTTGTTGCAGGTGTTGTTAAAGGGGAAGATGGTTGTTGTTGCAGGTGTTGTTAAAGGTGAAGATGTTGATGTTGTTGCAGGTGTTGTTGATGGTGAAGATGTTGTTGTTGTTGTTGCAGGTGTTGTTGATGGTGAAGATGTTGTTGTTGTTGCAGGTGTTGTTGAGGGTGAAGATGTTGTTGTTTTTGTTGTTGCAGGTGTTGTTGTCTGTGAAGATGTTGTTGTTGCAGGTGTTGTTGATGGTGCAGATGTTGTAGTTTGCTGCTGCATGTTGTTGTTGATGGTGCAGATGTTGTTGTTGTTGTTGTTGCAGGTGTTGTTGATGGTGCAGATGTTGTTGTTGTTGTTGTTGTTGCAGGTGTTGTTGATGATGCAGATGTTGTTGTTGTTGTTGCAGGTGTTGTTAAAGGTGAAGATGTTGTTGTTGCAGGTGTTGTTAAAGGTGAAGATGTTGATGTTGTTGCAGTTGTTGTTGATGGTGCAGATGTTGTTGTTGTTGTTGTTGCAGGTGTTGTTGATGGTGAAGATGTTGTTGTTGCTGCTGCTGTTGTTGTTGCTGGTGTTGTTGCAGATGTTGTTGTTGTTGTTGTTGTTGCAGGCGTTGTTGCTGGTGTTGTTGATGGTGAAGATGTTGTTGTTGTTGTTGTTGCTGCTGCTGCAGGTGTTGTTGTGGGTGAAGATGTTGTTGTTGCAGGTTTTGTTGATGGTGCAGATGTTATTGTTGTTGCAGGTGTTGTTCTCGGTGAAGATGTTGTTGTTGCAGGTGTTGTTGATGGTGCAGATGTTGTTGTTGTTGTTGTTGTTGTTGACGGTGAAGATGTTGTTGTTGTTGTTGTTGTTGCAGGTGTTGTTGATGGTGAAGATGTTTTTGTTGTTGTTGTTGTTGTTGTTGCTGCTGCAGGTGTTGTTGATGGTGAAGATGTTGTTGTTGTTGTTGCAGGTGTTGTTGATGGTGAAGATGTTTTTGTTGTTGTTGTTGTTGTTGTTGGTGAAGATGTGTTTTTGTTGTTGCAGGTGTTGTTGTCTGTGATTGTTGTTGTTGGTGTTGTTGATGGTGAAGATGTTGTTGTTGTTGTTACAGGTGTTGTTAATGGTGCAGATGTTTTTGTTGTTGCAGGTGTTGTTGATGGTGAAGTTGTTGTTGCAGGTGTTGATGGTGCAGATGTTGTTGTTGTTGTTGTTGCAGGTGTTATTAATTGAGAGGCAGTTGTTGTTTCTGCCCTGACTGTTAAAGAGATAGAGAGATAATTAAAGTAAATTAATTATTATTATTATTATTATTATTATTATTATTATTATTACAAACACTAAAAATCAAACAGGAACACAGCCTTACTGAGTGACAGGACTGATACGAACACCAGCAGATGTAAAACCAGAGATAGTCTCATGATGATGAATTCAGAGATAAAACCAGAATGTAGGATAGGAGTCCCTCTTCTGTAATCAGAGAGCATTATCAGAGATTCAAGTCAAGTCAAGTCACTCTTATTTATATAGCACTTATTACAATGCAGATTGTGTCCATGCAGCTTTACAGTATTAAAAAAGGGACACATTACATTACACATCACACATTATTATAAAAGCAGTTACACTAATGTCATTCTAGAATATTTACATTTTTACAACATATTACAATAGAAAACAGTTATACTGCCTACACGTAGGTGCTACTTAACTGGAATTTTGCTTTATTACATTGTCATCTTAACTTGTAACCTTCTAAGAACAAAACAGTGTTTTTTTTTTTGTTGTTGTTGTTGTTGTTTGTTTGTTTGTTTTTTTAGATTCTAATCCATTCACCAGATAAGCATAAATTGCCCAAATTGAGAATGTAGTTTATGGAGCTTAACATTAAAGAGAAAGATGTTGCTTACCTCAGCTTCTGCCAACCAAAGGTGGCTTAGCAGGAAGTTCCATTGGTTTTAAATGTGTCCTAGACCTGCGCTTATGAGGAAATATCTCATGGAATGAAGAAAAATATGCTGTCAGATTCACGCCTGTATTTAAGTGGTCTCATTCTTGACGCACTTCACCAAAATGATGTAAAAGCACCACACACACACACACACACACACACAAACACACACTAAAATAATGTAGAAGAATATGCTGTCACACACACTCACACAAAGGGAATGATACTTACTTATTGTTAATTATCACTTCTCACACAAAGGGAATGATCCATACGTCACAAATTTAAGTTTCCACAGTCTGAAAATGATGTCCACTGAATATTGCCTAAAGTTTAAACAAACATATAGTACGCATATACAATTTACACACATTGAATTTTGTTAAATGTGACCGTATAACAAACTTTTTTATTCTGTTTTATTCTATATATTTATTCTATTTTAATTTAAATAATTAAATAATTCTGATTTATATTATTAAAAAATGTACTGTATATTAATATCAAAATAAAAAATACAATTAAATTAAATGTTATGTAGTATATTGCTATTATCATTCGCTTTTAAAAGATTGTTGTGATGATTCAAAAAATATTTAATTTCTCACATGTATTTTCGGTGACTTTTTTTTATGGCCATTTTCTCTGGAAACAGTATTGTATTTACTGTAAAACACACATACTAATACTAATAGTACTTTACCAAAGACGGCAGAATCTCCTTGACTTTTTCTGGCCAAAATAACCTGTTCTCCTTATAAGCAGAGAAAAATGGCTATTAGAATAACATTTTAGCTTAAGTTACTGAATGGAAAACAGAATTGTTCAAGGAAACAGCCGAAACCACAGAGCATGAAAACAATGGGGATGAAACCTTCCCCAGAAAATTTACACACATACTTCTTTTACATACACTCTTGGAAAAAAAGGTACAAAAGCTGTCAATGGGCTGGTACCTTTTAAAAGGTACAAAGTTGTGCCTTTTGAAAAGGAACCACCCCAAGTGACAACTTTTGCATCTTTTTTTTCTGAGAGTGTATATACTGTATAAAGGCATTTATGCCTTTAGTCCGTGTTTTTACTGTATAAAGGCATTTATGCCTTTAGTCCACATGGTTACATGTGATCACGCAGATTATTATACTTAAAGTTAAGACAAGGTGTAAAATGTGAATGAAAACAGAATGCAATGATTTATTCTGAAATTGTTCCATAATTTGCAGACACAGTTTGGTGAACCTCTGCCTCTCTACGATACTCTTTCATACCCAATCATAATGACCTGTTGCCAGTTAATTAAATTAGTTGCAAAATTTTCCTTCAGCTGATTCTTTTTAGTAACATTTACTTTTCCAGCCTTTTGTGGCCCCATCCCAAAATTTTTGAGTTGTGTTGCGGCCATCAAATTCAAAAGTACATTATTTTTTTTCCTTAAAATGGTACATTTCCTCACATTAATCATTTAATATGTTTTCTATGTTCTACTGTGAATAAAATGTGGGTTTACGATATTTGCAAATCATTGCATTGTGTTTTTATTAACAGTTTTCATAATGTGAAGCTGTTCTCTAAAACATGTGAGGTAAGAGCAGCTTAGTGAATTTGCATGATAATAATTCATCTCAGGAAGGAGATATTATTGATGTGCTGCCAGAAATCTCTCACATTACAACACAAACACATTACTCAACACTAAACCAAAGACGAGGAAGAGCACAGAAACAGGAATAACAAACACAGACAAGTCTGCCAAATTTTGAATTTAATTCTATTAAAAATAGTCTGAAATAAAATCTACTAGGATTTACTTGTCAAATATCTGACAATATCTATGCATTTCTTGAGTGAGCTCAGAAATAACCATTGTAGAATTATTTATTAACATGACAAATATGAGTTCATTTAAATTTAATGAACATGGATTTAACCGCTTCAATTAATAATTAAAACCAGAAAAGTGTGACTGAATTTATGTCCAGAGAATTTGAACAATTGCTACACTGATCGCATTTTACCTTACAAAAATTTGTGGTTGACAGATATGTTAACCAGCAATATAAAAATACTTTAAAAAGTTAGTAAGTCAGAACAGCTTTTTTTCATACAGCTTTATAGTTCAGTTGTGTCACAATTCTATAAATTTGTGTACTGTAAACTCACTCTATGAGCTGGTCCCATGGCTAGTCTGGTTTCTCCCAACATATTTTCTGATAGAGTCACCTATTAGAGTTTGTTTTTGCATTGGACTTTAAAAGACACTTGATATTCACTGATTATTAGTTTGACTGCACTGACACTGACACATTGGATGAGAATCTTGAACTTGAAACTTGAAGTGAACTGAATAATGACAACAGTACCCTTACGAAAAAGAAGTTTATTCAAGTGTGCTATTAGAATACTATATACTATATTAATATACTAAAAATAGGAAAGTATGCTTTTCGTTAACTTTTTATGTACTTCTCCGAAATGGGCTTTATATACTGCTCAGAAACATACTTAAAATGACATTTAAGTATACTTGACTTATACTTAAGTATTGTATTAATATATTTGAGATGTATTTGTGTTTTTGAGCTATGCTCCTAGAATCTGTGTTTTCATTGTTAGACCGTAGAAGGCGCTAGTACACATCTTCTGTACAGAAATTTGTGAGGAAAAAAAGGTGCAACAGATACTAACACATGTAACACGATCATCTGACATGAAACCGCATCAAAACTGTAACGTTATGGAATAAAATGTTGAACGATGAAGAGGTAATAACTACAGTCAAGCAAGTTAAGGACTTTCTACAGCAATTCACTGATTTTATTGGCAACATTGTTATTAAATTTGATTGTTTTTTGTTGGTGGGCGATTTTAACATTAATGTTTGCTTTCTGTCAAGGGAATTCCTTAATATAATTGATGTTTTTAACCTGATACAGTGGGTTAAAGATCCCACTCATATCCACGGTCATACTCTGGACCTCGTTCTTTTATACGGAGTCGATATTTCTGATATTACAGTTTCTGATTATATGCTCTCTGACCACAGGCCTATTTTATTTTCAATTTCTCTTCCCAGTTTTCTTCATGTCTCTACTAAAGTGTCATCTATGTCCAGGGTTTATTCTCCTCAGTTCAGTGAGAATTTTAGTCAGTGCTTTATTAAGTCCTGTTCTCATTTATTCCCGGACTCCCCGTTAGCAGACCTGGATGTGGACGAACATCTGTTAAATAGTGCCTGGCTGGATGTATTGAATGAGACTGTTCCTCTAAAGCCTCTTAGGCACAAACCTAAATCTGAATTATGGCATACTGCTGAGACTCTGGCTAAGGCAAGATTGTAGAAATGCCAAGCGTAAGTGGAAAAGGGACAGTCTACACATCTCAATACAGTTGTTTAAAGACAGTTTATTGGCTTATCAGAGACCTATTTTTTAAATGTAATACTACATAATCAGTCAAGACCTAAAGTCTTGTTTTCTGCTATCAATTCTGTTGTTAATCCCCCGGTCAATACTATGTTCGTTGCCTCAGTTGCTCTTTGTAAAAGCTTCTCGAGGTTTTTTAAGGAAAAATTAGTTAAACTAGGACTGGTAACTTATATTCCCCCTATTGAGCTGCCCCCCACCCCCCAACCCCCCCCCTCTCACACCTCTCCTCAAGAAGCCTTCACTTGATCTGTCAGTTTTAAAAAAATTATCGCCCTATCTCTGTTGTACCATTTATCTCCAAGTTTTTGGAAAAGATTGTGTTTTTCCAACTTCAATCTTTCCTTGCTGTAAATAATCTGTTTGAGCACTTTCAATCTGGTTTTAAGGCTGCCCACATTACTGAATCTGCACTTTTGAGAGTGTTGAACGACATCTTTTTAGCCACTGATATGGCTGACTCTGTGGTGCTTGTTCTCTTAGATTTATCAGCTGCTTTCGACACTATTAACCATTCTGTATTAATCAATAGACTGAAATCTTGGGTGGGTCTCTCTGGCATAGTTCAAAAGTGGTTCCAGTCATTTTTATCTGACAGGAAATATGTGGTTAGGCTAGAAGAATTGTTATCTTCCACTGCTTCTCTCCCTGTTGCCTTCTGCAAGGCTCTATTTTGCCCCCTCCCTATTTTCATTATATATGCTACCTCTGGGATCTATTTTTTGAAAACATGGAATGAGGTTTCACTTTTATGCCAATGATACTCAAATCTATTTACCTTTTAGGAAAAATGACCTACTGGCCATGACTGCTCTTTTATCCTGTCTAGATGAGGTTAAATTCTGGTTATCTCAAAAATTTTTATCCTTAAATGGGGAGAAGACTGAAGTAATTGTTTTTGGCCCTTAAGAAAATATGAAAGCATTTAATTTTGACCTGGGATCCCTATCGGTTTTTAGGTCTTCACAGGTTATTTTAGATGACTCATTAAAATTCCATAAACAAATTTCCACGGTGATTGGGTCCAGTTTTCATCAGCTCCGTGAACTTGAAAAAAAAAAAAAATTCCTCACTGATAAGACTCTGGAGTTGGCGGTACATGCTTTTATTACTGTAACTCATTATACTGTGGCATTTCTAAAGCTCAAATTGCCCGTCTTCAACTGGTCCAAAATGCTGCCTCTAGATTTCTTTTAAAAAAGAAAAAAAGGGATCATGCCACTCCACTTTTAAAGGCCCTTCATTGGTTGCCTGTTCAATTTAGAATACATTTTAAAATTGTATTATTTGTTTTTAAATCTTTACACAGTCAAGCACCCGGCTACCTATCTGAATTGCTGCATCAGTACATCCCCTCGAGAAGCCTAAGATCTGGTGACCAGAACCTTCTTTTAATCCCACATTCCAGACTTAAGCGTCGAGGTGACCGTGCCTTCTCTGTAATTAGTCCTCGCCTCTGGAATGACTTGCCAGTGGAGATCCAAATGGCCCCTAGTCTGACCATTTTTAAGTCTCTTTTAAAAACCCATCTGTTTTCATTGGCCTATTAGGTTTTATATTCCTGCCTATTATATTTTTTCTATTTGTATTTTATTTTAATTTTGTTTTAGTATATTTTGTGTGTTCTTACTACCTCTTATGATGATATTTCTTTTGTGAAGCACTTTGGTCAGTCGGTGGCAGTTTTAAACACGCTATATAAATAAAGTAAACTTGAAACTTGAAAGAAGCAGGAAGAATCATGAACCAAGATAGAATATGACATTGAGACATTTGGCAGATGCTTTTATTTAAAGCGACGTACACTCTATTGAAAGTATACTGTACATTATACTAGTACATTATGCATGTTTGTATCCTTATAATATATAGTTCTAATAAAGGTGAACAGAAAAAACGAAAGCTTTTACATCATCAGTCATCAGGGATATTTGCTGTCAGATGGCAAACAAACCGGTTTTACTTTTCCTGAAGGAGACTGTAATTACGGCTGTATCTTTTGCAGTTTTCTTAACTTCAGCTGCATGCTGTTTGGCAGACCGTACTTGACCAGCTCCTGTTTCATCTGAAACAGAGATGGAAAAACAGATCAAACTTTCCCCATGTTGTCTATTTGCACTGTATTTTGTATAAATATTCACAGTAAGTGTGACGTACTTGATGTAAAAGCATTTCAATGTTGCCACTCTCTGTTAGGTCTGAAAATGAGGAAAGTCTCACTCGAAAACTAACGACATTGTCTAAATGCAAAGACACATAAAATACTCATTTGTATTAGTTGACCCTAATCATACAAATCATTATATGGGGTTATATGAAATTTTTCAAAATGTCATCTATAGATAAGACTTTTACTTTTCAAGATGCTGTTTCTTGGTCCACTGTCCACTCTGAAGGCCCATCGACTGGGAACATCAACATTACTGGAGTTCCTGAGGTTTGAGATGAAGCTGCCGTGGTTTGATCCAGGAATCACAAAGTAGTGTGTGGAGTTTATTGTGTCATAACCAGCCTGAAAGTGTGTAAGAACATTATTTATACAAACAGTATTTATAGGGTACATATACTTTTGTACAGTAGTAAATAGTAACATTTTGTTTTTAATACAGAAAACAAGCTTCTTTTACCTGCACTGGTTGTTCTGTCACAGCAATGTCACCATAATTCATCAGAATAAATGAAAAATTACTGCTTGAAATTAAAACCACTTGAAATGATGCTTCCTGAAAGATGGTAAAAATATTATCACTAAACTTTGTTTTCATTGTTCAACTGACTGTGGAATTCACAGTAATTAACTAGCCGCAAGTGACAAGTAACTTATTGTAGAAGTTTTCATTTAATAATAATAATAATAATTCATTACATTTATATAGTGCTTTTCTGCTATTTCTAAGCACTCAAAGCGCTCTACATTGTGAGGGGGGTCTCTCCTTATCCATCAGCAGTGTGATGATGCGACGGCAGCCACAGTTCACCAGAACACCCACCACACACCAGCTTATTGGTGGAGAGGAGACAGAGTGATGAAGCCAATCAGTACATATTTACAGTAGCAACCATGTAACTGTAAAGTAAAACTCACTAATTTGCAAGTGCAAGTTTTTTGTGCTTATTACACAAGACAGTTTAGTGATTGGTGTGGGATGGAGTTCAATGGTTGCGGCCGCTCTCTCATGAAAACTAAGCTGGATATACAGTACATAATAGGTTAATGTGATTTTTTTTTTACAGCACATTGTTGGTTACTGTGACACTCACAGTACTTCTCAAACTACAGCAATTTTGACTGAATCTATGGTATTCTACTATAAACTAGTATACAGTAATTTCGTGTGCATAGACACAGTAAATTGCTGTAGATTTCACATGTGTTTTTAGAGTGTACTGTATACTGTGAATAGTGATGGTTTGTTTCAGTAGATTTTTGGTTTGTTTTTGGACTAACCCAACTTTTGGGTTAAAAATAGAATGTAAAAATTTAACCCAATGGTTGGGTTAGTCCATATTTGACCCAAAGTTGGGTTGAAACAACCCAGCATTTTTTGGAGTGTATGGTTGTGAAGATTTTAAGTATTGGTTTGGTGGTTAAGTTGGAGTAAGCGACTTTATTCCATGTTGCAACAAAGACCCAAGAAGCGTTGAAAGTCAGATTTAGGAAATGTGTGTTTATATCCTGTGTGGCCCGAGTGAGAATGTTTCCACTGGTGTACTGCTGATATGAAACAAAGCCCCTCACACTGTTGTTGAGGTTTGTCCAGAGACCAGCAATTATATCCTGACTTTCATAACCAGGAAATGAATAGGGAACATATTCTGCTGAAGCCTGGTTGAATGTGAGATGTCCATTATTATTCACCTGGAACATGAGAAATATTGATCACTGATAAATCACTGATCACAGATGAGTTTATAAAGCATGCACAACTCACATTTAGATTTAGAATGAAGAGTCAAATTCCTACATAAATCTGCTGGTATGTGCGGCCAAAGAACAGAAATGGACTCGACAGCTGAATAACAGAGGAGTTTCCATCAGCAGGATTGTTTGTGTCTCTTACTGCCCAGCCGAATGAGTAAAATATTCCTCGTCCTGCCAAGAGAATGAACAAAAGACATCTTTTGTTTACATTTCACATTGATTTATGTGGCGAATGTTTGAATCTAATTCAATATGATAATGACCTCTGGTGGTGGACACATGGCAGTAAAATACTTCTAATCTGGAGATGCTAATGGGCATGAACTAAAAGCCACACATAATCACACACATGGAATACTAATTTGTGTTTGTTGAATTAAATATTTAAATATATTCATAAACTAATCATACAAACACATTAAATGGGCTCACATAAAATGCATTAAAACACTGGCCTGGAAAACAAAACGCATTGATAGAGAGATTTTGCTAGTTTTTTTTCTTTTTAACTACAGTTTAGTCTCACCTTTTTTTGTCAACAATATTGCATGTTGACACAGACAGACACAGTTAGAGTTAATTGAGTTTGTATTGTATTTTGTATTATATTGTATAGTTAATCAAATTGTTCATCAGAGTTTTTATTAACAAACTTAACACTACTGTGCAAAACATGCCACTAAATGACACAAATGTTCATGATACATCACATCATAACTGCAGCAGTCAGTAGAGGGCATAGCAGACTACATTAACAGCCAAGGTTGGCTCTGAGGTGACAGTAGGATTGTTGGTGCAAAATGACTATTTTTTGCAACAAAAAAAAAATGAATATTATTAATAAACAGATACAAAAAACGAATTACACAAGTACAAAAGGCTTGCTATTATTATCACAAAAGGCATGCTATTCTATTTACCTCCACAGTAAGCCATAAACCATATGTAATACATCACATAAACACATACATGAGTGAATGCAAAATATTCTTACCTGCACAGTATGTAAAATAGCAGCCAATTGGCATCACAAACTCATAGACATAATAACCTCCTGGACAGGCTTTGACATTAATGGGATTGGAATGGGCATGGCAGCAGTTATTCCTCCAGGAAATGCAGACATCTCGAGAGACCACTCCGTCCTCAACTGTTGGATGTGCTCCATTAAGCCACAGTGGGGCATCAGTGCCACAACTATTCTCATCAACACATGTGTCTGGCATCTGAACGCTCTGACCATGAAGGAAGAGACGATACCAGCCGTTCCAGCTGACATAATAATCACACATATATTGGGGGGGATATCGATTGTCTGGGGATCTCCAAGGATCGTCTAGCGCAGTGTAGTTATAGCAGGGATCTGTAAAAACATAAATCAATTTATAAAATAAAGAAATAATTGAAATTTCAATACATATCATGCACTTGTAACATGAGATCTACATATCTAGCAGTGGATTTTTTTTCTCCAAAATCCCTTACATAAGTTTTAGGATATACACAGAAAATTTTAGAGCACATCTTCATTTCTTAGAGTCCTACCACTTTTATTTATTATTTATTTTTTTGTACTTATATCTTGGCTTCCTCTAGTGGGAAATTAGGGAGTATATACTAATGAAGACTGGTTGAATGTAAGATGTCCATTATTATTCACCTGAAACATGAGAAATATTGTCAAAATCATCAATCACAGATGAGTTTATAAAGCATTTTAACGCTCACATTTAGACCTAGAATGAAGAAAAATCTGCTGGTACGTGCGGTGAAAAAAACAGAAATGGACTCAACAGCTGAATAACAGAGGAGCTTCCATCATCAGCGACAGCAGGATTTTTTATTTTGTCTCCTGCTGCTGAGCTGAATGGGTAGAATATTGCTGGTGGTGACAAGATAAAATACAAAAGATCTGATATTTACATTTCACACCATTTTTTGCGTAATGCTGTTGATTTATCACGCTTCTACCATGGTCACTTGCCAGAATGGACTATATACATGGTTTTTAAATTAAATAAAAAAAATTTAAACCTATTAAATGCATTATTTAATTGTAATACAGTTAAAAATGAACTTATTTAGTTAATTAGTTAACCCTCATCCTTCCCTCCTGAACCTATAACAAAAATGTCCCAAAGGCTAAAAATGACAATAATATTCCAGATATATTACATTTTTATATATTTATATTACTTTTTTTTTATTACTTTTTGGGGATTTTTAATTTATTTACCTGTCTTATCTGAATATTTGTAAGAAAATATGAGCAAATAAGCATTTATATTTAAATGCCAAATAATAATAATAATAATAATAATAATAATAATAACTTTTTTAGTCCATTTCTATCAAACACCTTCAGTACAGATACATTTGGAATTGAATCACTGAGTGTCTCTGATGCTATCTGGTGGGGAAAAATTATATTAAATTGCGTTTTATGGTTACTGCCACTAGAGGGGCCTATAGGATCCTACGGAGATTTTTAACTGAGCAAAACAAGTGAAACATGAAAAATGAGATAATCTCAAGGCTTCAATTTGGTTGTATATAATTTATACTGAGACATTAAAAAATCTCCATTTTGTAACTGAATTATATCCTAAAAATACTGTATGTATATTTGTATATTCATACAATTTCATAAATATGTAATAAAAAGCCTATATAATATATATATAAAAAATACAATTATGATAAACTCATTGGTCTCCTCTCCATCACATCACTAAAATTTAAATAAGTCAAAAAAAGGCAAAATGACAGTCATTTCCCAGCAGAAACATCTTTCATGTTATGATGTGTGTGTGTGTGTGTGTGTGTGTGTGTGTGTGTGTGTGTGTGTGTGTGCATGAGTTTTTTTCTGCATGTGTGTGTGTGCGTGTGAGTTTGTGTTTCGTTTGGGTATAAATCTTTACTGGATTGTGCCAGATTTTGTATATCAAAAAACAAACAAACAAACAAATCAAATTTGATAAAAAAAATTATTAAAAAAAATTAAAAAAAACGTTGTATGTGAGGGACACTTTTGTTACTTTTTTCATTGCACCTACATACACTTCTCGAAGCCACTCATTTTTTTTTTTTGTGTGTGTATTCCCAGTTCAAGTGTGACAAAAGTAAAGAAGTCTTGAACCGTAATGATCAATACACAATTTTTCAATTTTAATTTTAATTTTTTGAGTCAAAATGACCAGCGGGACGGACAAGGGTTAAGTATTTAAATAATGAACCCTTTGTTGGTGTCTGGGCTTATTTATATTTTTAAAATGACATGAGACTTTTTGACTTTCTGCGCTTGCTATACTTCATACTTGAGAGGCTTATTTATATTTTTAAAATGACATGAGACTTTTCGGCCTCCTTTGTTCCTACTGGGTTCCTTTGACATATCTATCAAGGCAGTGGTCTATGAGCTCAGAAAGGTGTGGGCACAAACAACGGTAAAAGTCAGTTTAGGTCCTCTTTACCTCTGAGGGGTCTGGTCCTTCATAACTGGTTTGTAATGTATGGTGCTTGTTAGCTGTTTGTATGGTGTTTTGGTTCTTTTTTGGTTTGAAAGGTCTGGTCCTTCATAACTGGAGGATCATAGACAGGATTTCAGGGTATTTCCAAGCAGGCGGTCCCCCTGAATCCAGCATGCTAAGTATGGGTTTTCCCACCTTTGTTAGCGTTTTTCAAGTGGATGGCTCATTGCTTTGGAACATAGTTGTTTGAGGACAGCTGTATTCCTAGCTGATTTTTGGGGAATGTTCCTTCCTGTGTTAAGCCAGATGGCTTTAGGAGTGGGCTGCCTCCCCAGATCTGTGGGTGTTTTTAAGTGGGTGGTCCCCCTGAGTCCTGCTTATCAAGTTTAGACTGAGTGGACTGTTCCTCCTCTTCAGGGCTTAAGTGAATCCTGCTTATCAAGTTTAGACTGAGTGGACTGTTCCTCCTCTTCAGGGCTTAATTAAATACCCCTTCATTTTTTTTTTTCACGTTTTATGTTTTGTCCCTGCCTTATGTTAAACTGCTTTAAATTACTTTTTTTTTCAGATAAATCTACAATTTTTATAAAATAATGAACAAGTACATTGCATAAGTATTCATACTAAAGATTTAGCTGAAGCACCTTTACAGTCTTAAGTCTTTTTTGTTTGATGTGACAAGCTTTGCTCATCAGCATTTGGCAATTATCTGTCATTCTTCACCTCACCGCTTCATCTCTCATCGGATGGGGGCAGATGCACATTTTCAGGTTTCGCCAGAAATATTGGATTGTGTTCAATCCCAGGCTCTGGCTGGGCAACTCACAGATATTCACAGAGTTGTCTATAAGCCACTCCTGCTGTGTGCTTAGGGTCATTGTCCTGTTGGAAGGTGGATATTATCTCCAGTCTAAGGTTCTGAATGCTCTGGACTGGGTTTTCATTAAGGCTATCTTTATATTTTGGTGCATTGAGCTTTTCTTCTACTCTGACGAGTCCCTCAGTCCCTGCCACTGAAAAACAGTCCCACAGCATGAGGCTGCTACCAGCACACTCTGCAGGTGATGAGCAGTGAGTGGTTTCCTTCAAACATGATGCTTAGAATTGAGGTTCATCAGACAAGAGAATATAGTTTCTCACAGTCTGAGGGTCCTTTAGGTGCTTAAAAAAAAAAAAAATCTTTCTTGAACTGGCACTGGCAGTGCATCAGATGGAGAGATTTAAAATCATTGTCTGTTCCCCTTTTTGTCTCTCTTTCTGTCAATCTGTCTCTTTTTTTATTATTATTTATTTATTTATTTATATAAATTCTAATATCACTCATACTTTCATTGTGTCATTCTTATACTCGGGGGAAAGGAGCACATATGGATGTTATGGGGTAACTCATGGGGTAATAGGTGGGGATGCCATGAAAAGAAATGGTGTAAGTGCCAAACCCTTAATCTTTGTAAAGGTGACTTATTTAGTTAACATGCATATATGTAAGCTTAACAAGGACACTGTAAAATATATATTTTATTTTAATTGGAAGTAGATGCCATCTTAAGGATTTTAAAGTAACAATGTAATTTTGTGGAAAAACTAATTATTTAAAGCTCTGGTTTTATATAAAAACTGAAGGAGTCTTTAATACACATATTTAAGAAGTTGTAATTCTGTATGAGTAAGTGTAAGAATATATATTTTATTAATTTTGCAAACAAGACTCGGACCAGCATGATTGTGACCCAGTGTCAGATCAGTTTCAGTATACAGCATCGGTCCTGTGCCGGCTAAGTGTTTTGGTTGGTGTGATTGTGGCCCGGTGCTGGTGGTGTTGGCCCAGTTTCAGTACCCAGACTCGGGCCAGTACCGGCTTAGTGTTTCAATTCTTGCCAGTGTGATTGTGGCCTAATGCCGGCAGTGCTGGCAGCCGGACTTGGACCAGTGTATTTGTACCAATTCTGGGGCGTCATTCATCCCATGTCCATGCCAAGCCTGGCAACCACAGCCAGGACGAGTTATTTCTTCCAGCCTGATGGATCTGGGCCATTATCGGGCCAAACCTTTTTGGCTACCTGGGAATTGTGTCCATATTCAGTTCTCGAAGATCAATAGATGTTTAGGCTAATAATCATATTCAGTCTTCAGGGAGATATTTACTTTCCATCAACGAAGGCTCATACGCTGACGAAGTAAGTCTTCTTTCCTAACCGCCAAGCAGCCTCCACTTTCGGCCACAGTTGTTTACGCATAGCTTTGTCCATAGTTGTTAACTCCTCTCCAAATCCCAGTTCTTTTGATCTCAAATAGGAGCTGGATTTTGTTGCTTTCTATAGCATATCTTTTAAGGATCTGGACAGAAACTGGATGGTGACGGTTAACCCTCTCGTGGCATTTCCTTCCAAGTTTTCTTTCAAGCTTGTGTACTACATCTACATCTTCTTGTGTTTTGCTGGTAAGCTCTGGAAGAACTGCACAACAGATATCCACGACCTGTGCCTTTATGTCTGCCAGACCATACAATCTCTGATTCCATCTTCTTTTGTACTGTTCTTTCTCAGTGGAATCAATCTCTGGCATTTTCTCACCCTGTGCCTCACTGATCTCATGGATCATCTCCATGTCCTCTTTTTCACATTTTTCATGTCATCTTTGACATTTTTTACTTTGTAATTTCATCATTTTCTTTAAAGCTTCAGTGCTCTCTGAATTTGCTCTAATCCATTGATTTTATAATTTATGCATCAACATACAATTTTTTCTTGTATTACAGAGAGACAGCTCACTTTTACTTTTTTTTTTGGATCAGGAGTGCTCCAAGGATCAGCTGGAGACCTACAGGTCATAAAGTCTCTAAAACTACAATGAGATGCCTTCTAGCCTACATAACCACAACTTTGATAAAGATGATCTCTCCTTACTTCAGTTTGTTCAATTCACACCAAAGCAGCATTTATAGGTTGTGAGAAAAACAGATCTGATTCCGTTTCAAAAATTTGTATTACCTGCTGTTGCTGTTTTTTTTTATCTATCTTTTTGTGTGTATGTGCAATTATTAAATTCAGAAACACTCACATTTGTGTATTGTTATTGCCTTTGCCACATTAAGACTGATAATCAAACAGTAAACAAAACCTTACTGAATGACTGGACTGATATGAACACTAGCAGATGTTTGAAAACTGGAGACAATCTCATGATGATGCTGATGTCAGAGATGAAACCAGGAGTCTTTCTTCTGTAATCAGACAGCATTGTTAAACCATTGTGTATTGTCATAAACACAGTTTAAACCAATGTGTCTGGAATGTCTCTTAAAAAAAAAAAAAAAAAAAAAAAAACAGTAGAACTGTTACACGGTATATGCTATATTGCAAATATGCACGTTAATGTGCATTTCAGTGTATAGCAACATATACCATTATAATTAGGGATACATGATATACCAGAATTGTTTTAAATTTCCTGTTGAACTTGAGATTTAATTACTCACCCTTTAAAAATTAGTTTACAAACAATGAAGTCATGCACATTCTCAATATGGTTTCATTTATAATAATCAATAGTAAAATTCAGCACTCACTCAAATTACACTGATTATTTCACTTATTTTTAGGCAAATATGCCCACTTTGTTTACTCAAAAATCCCCTTCAAATGAATCAGTCCAATTTGTTAATAATTCATTCAACAGGATCACCTGGGTAGGTCCCCAAATTCATCATTTTGAAATATACTGCAGTGTTTTTATAGAATTGGAAATAAAAGATACCCCATTATTATTTAATGCCCGTAGCCCACAGAGCATTACATTAAAGATAAAGATTTTATTTACCTCAGACAGCTGCTTCGACAATGCTCTTGAACCTGCTGTGGGTTAGCAGGAAGTTTGCTATGGTTTTTAATCTGTCCCTGCCTTATTCGTTCAAAGGCAGAACACCCCCTTGGACGAAAGAAAACATTTTTCATTGGCACTGCGCCAGTAACTTACAAAATAGAAAAGTTTTTCCCTTCAGATATGATCATACATGTAGATTTTAGAATAGGTGACAGGTCAAGTGTCTGTCACAAACCCAGAATCATCTGTACTCGCATTCCTTCAGTGGGCTCAGAAAGAATAGCAATGGCAGTGCAGTACGGTCACATGTTCATTAATCAAACAATATTAGTTCAGTATTTAATGCACACAGATTTATTGCCCCTGCTCCTGTAACTCCTCTTCTTGCACCAATTTATATCAGATGCTAAGTGACTGCAACACATTTTGTAATTAATTAACCAGTTTTTACTGTAGCATTCGCAGTTAAAATTACAAATATTTTTTACAGGTCTAGTTGGTCAGTGAAGCCTCATCAACAGCACAAAACAGCACTTCAAACTATTTTTTTAACAAAGCCATATCACATCAGTCAAGAGCCTGTTGTTTTTCAGACTGTAACTCAGGCATGATTCATATGACTCATAAATCCAAAGGAATGCATGAAGACAGATAAAGGCAGTAAAATGCAGGAAACACTCCCTTAACAGAAGGCATTAAGTAGTAGCCACAGCATTAGAATTTTGCATTTATTAAAATTAATAACGCATAAACAGTTCTTTATCCAAGTAATATAAAGTTATGGCAACAAGATAACGAGTAGATGAGCAAATTCATCTTGACATCATAAGACAGCAAGTTATTAAACGTGAGAGTAAAATCACAAATGGTGTATTTATGCATTTATGCAATAAATGCTTCTAAATTTACATTTATTTGGATTCACTCAGCAATCTCTTTATCTGTAATAATTCACACATTAAACTGTTTTAACTGGTGCCTGATATTTGCAGTAGACAGACGTAACATTTATGCTCCTGTGGATTTATCTATCATTTTTGTTTTTGTTTTGATGGAAAAATAAATCAACCAATTTTGGACACAACTGTCCTGTTTGTTCTTGGCCAACACCACACAAGATGTTTACATCTTAATTTCTTTTCGACTAAAGAAAGAAAGAATTATTCTCCTTATAATAGACTTCAACGGCTACCAAACAATTGAAGGTCAAAGTTACAGTTTCAGTGCAGCTTCAAAGGGCTCTACACCATACCAGACGAATAATGAGGGTCTTATCTAGCAAAACGATCGGCCATTTTCTAAAAAAAAAGAAAAAAAAAAAAAAGTATATTCTTCATAAACAAAAATGGTGAGAATGCTAACTTAACATAAAAAGGCTATATAAACTATAAATGTTTAAGAATCACTTAGGCTACCTCTGGTCGATTCACGATTAGGTAGCTCTTAAACCGCACACTCACACCAGAAAACTACAAACTGGCCAAAATTCTTCGTTTGACTTTTTGGAGATCTACTTTTTTCCTGTGGATTACCCCTGACCTACTTTCTTCACTATCTGAATTTCTGCGTATTGAATTTTAGAATATTGAATTTTATGTTCCGAATTTCCTCTTCATCTTAAAAACTTGAAGCTGTATTTTTAAAAACGGGATATTTGCAGAACCAAAAAAATGCTGTTTGTAAATACATGCCATAAAAATATTCAGATGTGTTCAATTTTAAATGTTTAAGATCAAGTATATATCAAATATGTTAATTGCCACATAATATTCAATTTTGTTAAATGATACTTGTCAATAATTAAAATTTACACAATACAAATTCAATTAGTTTTGTCATATTAAAAGCTCCATAGTCTTACAGGCTTGGAGTGACATGAAGATGAGTAATTAATGACAGAATCTTCATTTTTGGGTGAACTATCCCTTTAAAGCCCTAGCTCCTTTTACTGTCCTCATGCACCAATTAATTTCATATGCCAAAGTGAATCTAACTAATTTAGCCTATAATTATAAATGATGTCTATTGCAAATATCAGTTAAAATAATTTAATATACGACAAACTTCAGTGCTCAGAAATGAATTTCCTATTTTTATCCACTTATCAAGTCTAATATTTAGATGCCCAAATATTTAATGTAGTTGTAATTTGAGAACACAATTCAGACTTTGTTTCTTGCAATTCTGAGTATATCTATAATTTATTTCTCGCAAAATTTATTTCTCAAAAATGATGTTTAACAGTATTTTACTATGAAATTAGTTGGAACTATTACAGTTATCCACCATATATCAAGTAAAAGAAACTTACCATTATTTAACTAACAGGTTTCTCCCATACATTTGCAGTTAAAATTACAATCAATTTTTACAGGTCTAGTTGTTCAGTGAGGCCTAATTATCAACAGCACAAATCAGCACTTAAGACTAGTTTTTATCACCGCTTTATCACGTCAAAAGCTTGTTTTATTAAACTGTAACTCTGAGGCATATGACTTATGAATCTAAAAGAATGCATAACAGAAGGCCTTAAGAGGTTTGTAATGTTGAAATGCTTAAAAATTCATCCAAAAAAAAAAAAAAAAATTTAATGGAGTTTGGGTGGCCCCCGGTGGCTGTTTTTGGTATAACACCTAAACAAAATTGCATCTGAACCTCAATTGTTTTTATATCAACTTCTAACTTCTAATACTTTCATTTGATTAAATGATTTAACTTCTGTAATCTGCTAATTGTCTTCTTTAAAAAAAAAAAACAACCTTAGATATGTATTCAAAAGCGTTCATGAATTATAATAATTTAAGTTTGGATAGTGCACTTTCTTGTGAATTTTCAAAAATAGGGATGACAGTTAAGTTATCTGGATTCACTCAGCAATATCTTTATATGGAACTGTTCACACAGAATGGTACAAAATGTAACCCTTGAGTCTTCATTAAGGGGAAGTAACTTCATTCACTAGGCATATGTTTGCTTGTGTTGTATTCTCATTCTGCACATGCTTGGAGGTTTCAGCTGCTGATTTACATTCAGTATCTTCAGCTAAAATGTTCTTTTAACAGCCATGTATCTTAACTTTCTGTGTACAAGGAAAGCAGACTAATTTTGCAAGAAAAAAAAAAGTTGAACTGAACCAAACTTGAGCTGAATTTAGCCGAGTAAAGACACTAATGCCATTCTGTAAAGCAGCTTCATAGCTGAATTTGTTGCATAATTGACACATTTTGCAACACTGGACTGACTTGAGACAAATAACCACATTGCCACCTTAGATAGAACTGCTTTTAGCTGAACTTGTTTCAAAACTGATGAACTTTACAGTTATTAAGCTGAACTAAAACAACACTAAACCGAATTGAGCTGAACAATGACACTATGTTAGAGCTGATATACAGCATGTTTCCATAATAGATTTTCTGTTTACCTGTTTATTACAGTAAAGCTGCTTTGAAAAAAAACTATTGTGCTATAGAAATAAAGGTGATTTGACTAACAGTCAATATTATTCCTAAAGACAATATTATTTTTATTAAAGGGGTCCTATTATGTTTTTATACATTTTTACAACTTTAGTTGGTCTGTAATGTTGCTGTTTGAGCATAAAAAAAGATCTGCAAAGTTAAAAAGCTTAAAGTCCAATTCAAAAGGAGATATTTTATTTAACAGAAATCACTTTTCAAAAACTGCAACGAATGACTGGTTTGAACTACAATGCATATTTTCCGTGATTTGTGATATCACAAAGATTGACCAATGGGACGAGACCTAGCTGAGCTGCACTAGAGAAGACAACTAGTGTTATCACAATGTCGGAGACACGCTTGCTTTCCCAAAGCAGACAAACTTAGAGTGGTTACAATCTTCCAGGTTTAAATCGCACTCAAATTAATTTGATTTTGATGCAATATTTACACTGAAGCTCACAGCGGGTGGCTATGGTAAGGGCATGACATTTCCCATATTTCGTATTTCAGAAGGCGGGCCTTCATTTGATATAGGAACTGTTCGAGCCGTTCATGCCAGACTGGGGAGAGAGGTGTTGTAATAATGTAAAATATGTGAAAAATAATGTGTGTTTCGAACAACCTATGAGAGCCTGCTAGTACACCCCCAAAACAAAATCAAGACTTTTGTAATAATAATAAAAAAAAAAAAAACTAATAGGACCCCTTTATGCTACAAATTTGGATGCCCCTATTAAAAAATGCTTCAGTGTTTTTCAAGACAGAAAGAAGCAGGAAAAATCATGTACTGAGAAGAAATATGACACTGATGTATTTGGCAAATGCTTTTATTCAGTATAATGTGAAAAGTATAATGTACATCACACTAGTTAAGTATTTGAATCCTTATAAGTTATGGTTGTAATGCAGGTGAATGAGACAACTTTTTCAGTTTTTAACTTCTGCAGCTGACATTTGATACACACATTAATGATGTATAAATGATGATTACTAATGGATCTCTTCTAAGATACTTACACTCTTGAAAATAAAGGTGCTTCAAAAGGTATTTCACAGCGATGCCACAGAAGAACCATTCAGTGAAAAGTCCTTTAAAGACAATGTCTTACTTACCTTTTTATAATCTGAAGAACCTTCTTTTGCCACAAAGAACCTTTTATGAAACAGAAAGGTTATTCAGATGTTAAAGGTTCTTTATGGATCCATTTGGATAAAAAGGTTTCGTGAAGCACCTTTATTTTTAAGAGTGTATGCTGGTTTCTAGTAATCCTTTAAATGATAGCACCTTAATGAAAAACAGAAGCTTTAACATCATCAGTCATGAGGGATAAACAAACCAGTTTTACTTCTTTTCCTGAAGAAGACTGTAATTATGTCTTTATCTTTTCCAGTTTTCTTAACTTCAGCTCGATGCTGTTTGGCAGACCGTACTTGACCAGCTCCTGTTTCATCTGAAACACAGATGGACAAACAGATCAAACTTTCCATTAATCATCTTTAAGTGCTGACTTTTGTATAAACATTCATAGTAAGTGTGACATACTTGCTGTAAAAGCATTACAATGTTTCCACTCTGTGTTAGGTCTGAAAATGAGGAAAGTCTCACTCGAAAACCAACAACATGGTCTAAAGGGAAAAACACAAACACATAAAATACTCATTTGTATTTGCTAAAACTAATCATACAAAAGTATTACATGGGGTTATATGAAATTTTTCACTATAAATAGAAAAGACTTTTACTTTTCAAGATGCTGTTTCTTGGTCCGCTGTCCACTCTGAAGGCCCATCGACCGGGAACATCAACATTACTGGAGTTCCTGAGGTTTGAGATGAAGCTGCCACGGTTTGATCCAGGAATCACAAAGTAGTGTGTGGAGTTAATTGTGTCATAACCAGCCTGAAAGTGTGTAAGAACATTATTTATACAAACAGTATTTATAGGGTACATATACTTTTTGTACAGTAGTAAATTGTAACATTTTGTTTTTAATACAGAAAACAAGCTTCTTTTACCTGCACTGGTTGTTCTGTCACAGCAATGTCACCATAATTCATCAGAATAAATGAAAACCACTTGAAACGATGTTTCCTGAAAGATTGGGAAAAAATAATTACTTTAAACTTTCATTGTTCATGTATTTTGTAAAATTAGTTCATCACAAATCATTGTGGTCATAACTGACTAACCACAAGTTAATTAATAATTTATTATTTGCATTATTTTCGCTGTCACTTTCTTTGTGCCAATAAAGTGTTGTGAAATTGAACTGAATCATGAATAAAGTAAAATCAGTTAGATTTTAGAAGAATATCAAACTTACTGTGATGGTTAAGTTGGAGTAAGCAACTTTATCAACAAGTTTATCAGCAAACAGTTTTTATTAACAAAATTAACACTACTGTGCAAAACATTAAATGACATAAATTGTCATCAGCACATCATCAGCAGTCAGTAGAGGGCATAGAAGACTGCAAACAACTGCCAAGTTTGGCTCTGGAGTGAGAGAAGGATTGTTTTGCACAAAATGTAATGAATGTTATAAATAAACAGAAACAAAACACAAATACAAAAGGCATGTTAATGTATTTACCTCCACAGTGAGCCAAAAACTAATAGATCATAAAATATTCATAAAAATAACATAAAATATTACAGAAACACATACATGTGTGAATGCAAAATATGCTTACCTGCACAGTATGCCAAATGGCAGTTAACTGGCATCACAAACTCATAGACATAATAACCTCCTGGACAGGCTTTGACATTGATGGGATTGGACTGAACATGGCAGCAGTTATTGAACCAGTGACCGCAGACACCTCGAGTGACCACTCCATCCTCAACATTTGGATGTCCGCCGTTCAGCCCCAGCGGGACATTACTGCCACAACTATACTTATCAACACATGTGTCTGGCATCTGAACGCTCTGACCATGAATGAAGAGACGGTACCAGCCGTTCCAGCTGACATCTCTGTCACACATTAATTGGTAGGTATATCGACTGTCTGTGGATCTCCAAGGATTGTCCAGCGCAGTGTAGGTATAGCAGGGGTCTGTAAAAAAATAAAAGAAATCAAATAGAAAAATAAGTAATTGAAATTACTATTCATGAGATCTACCAAGAAGGAGTCCCCTCCCCCCCGCCAAATATCATAAAAAAAAAAAATTTAAGTTATATACGGCCAATTTTAGAGCATCTCTTCATTTCTTTTGTTATAGAGACCTAACACAAAACTGACAACGTAGAGAGTCAATGTACTGCCGTGGGTATTTAAACCTAAACACCCACATGAGAACACACTTTGCCTCTTTCTGTCTTTTGATAATTCATTTAAATATCAATAATATAAATATAAATTGCTTCCATCAGCAGCAGTAGCATTTATCGTGTCTCCTGTTGTTTAGCTGAATTGTGTATTACCTGATGTTGCTGTTGTTTGTATCCTGGCTGTTTAAAAAAAAAGAGCAATGATTAAATTCAGCAGCACACATTTGTTTATTTTTATTACCTTTGCCACATTATAGGTGATGATACATGGGGCAACTTTTTTGAGCAAGGTTGCTTGGGCAATTTCCCATTGAGAATGGGCTACAAATTTCTATCTGGACACTTTAGATCAGCTTTGGCATTTTGTCATTGATTATGGGTTTATAATTTCTATTAGAATTGTCAGTTGTCCAATTGAGAGATAGGTTGCGGTAATGCACTTATAAGTCTGCGATCCACCGTAAAGCAAGAAGACGACGACGCGTCAGGTACCGGCTGTTGAGAACACGCTCAGGACAAACTCAGGACAGTTCGGACCATGCAGTGAAAATCAGAGGTAAAAAACAATATAAATACTGTACTGTTCAGTTTCTTGCACAGACCAATAATTTTGTCTCTTTACACATCAATGTATCGTCACGAGCCGCAGGGTTTAATTTGGTTTTTTTGGGGTATGTTTTTTTTTTTACTCTCAAAGCCATGATTCCCATTCACTTACATTATATGACTGAGAGGCTATAACGGTCTGAGTTAAAAATCTTCGTTTGTGTTCTACTTGGATGCCCTGGAGCTAAGCAGATAAACATCACATTTTCATTTGGGTGAACTATCCCTTTAAGTCTGAAAATCAAACAAACAAAACTTTACAGAGTGATAGAACTGATATGAACACCCGCAGAAGTTGGAAAACTGGAGATAATCTCATGATGATGCTGATGTCAGAGATGAAACCAAAAGCCCTTCTTCTGTAATCAGACAGCATTATTAAAGCAGCATGCAGTATCATAAATGCACTAAACCAAAATCTCTTACTGGAACTCAGGGAAACTCAATCACATCTTACCACTAAAACAGACAAAAATCCAATAAGAAATCCCTTACTTTATATTTAATTACTTTATAAGTTTGACTACAATGAGTATGTTGTGTGAATACATTTTTACACTGTATGCTATATTACAAACATGTAATGCATGTTAGTTTGCATTTCAATGTATATAGTTAACATATACCATTATATTTAGGGACTCATGAAATACCAGCATGGTTTACTCATAAATGTACTCATTTTCCTTTTCTCCACATTCAAACACTCAATTCAAGCTTAAAGTACTCACCCTTTAATAATTATTTTACAAACAATGTAGTCATGCACATTCTCTGCATTCTTTTCTTTTATAATAATTAACAGTAATATTTGGCACTATAAACTATTTTGTCACTCACTTGTATTGCACAAATCATTTTACCTTTTTTTAGGCTGATTTTTTTAGTCAAATATGACCACTTTGCTTACTCAAAAATCAGCTGCAAATGGATCAGTCCAGTGTGTGAATGAATCAACAGGATTTGTAAACCATATTTGACAGCTGTCGCCTTAAAAGAAACATTTTATCACCTTTTCTTCGGATTGAAATAATGTTAAATCACATATTTTTATATAATTTAGTAATTATTTATTTTATATAATTTAGATTTGTATTTATATATAATTAAAATGTAATAAAATTCAGTGGAGTAAAAAGTTAAATATCTGACTTTGGAAATAAAAGATGCTACATTATTATTTAATGTTTTAGGTCAATTTATTACACAAGTGAGGCTCAAAAGAATCGATCTATCACTCATGGAGCATTGCATTGAAGATAATGATTTTACTAACCTCAGACAGTTGCTTTGGCGATGCTCTTGCACCTGCTGTGGGTTAGCAGGAAGTTGGCAGTGGTTTTTAATATGTCCACACCTTTTTTTTTGTCTTGGAACACTGCCAATAACTTACAAAATAGAAAAGTGTTTTACTTCAGATTTTAGACAAGGTGACAGGTCAACGTCATGAATAATGTTACGTATAAAAAAGGTTAAAATACTACAAACTTCAATGCTCAAAAAATAATGTCCTATTGACTTATCAAGTCAAATATTATGTATTTTAGTACAGAGTAATGTTAATTTACAACTTCTTCTAATAGGGTTATGATTTGGTTTAGAGGTAGTTCCATGTAATTATGCTCAATTTACTGTTAATACTAAATGCATGTAATGTGTAACAAAGACCCTGTAAAATACAGTGTTACCAAAATGTTACTAGTTAAATTTGTGATGTCATAACTCATTTTTCGGATTTCAGAAACAAATGTTTTTAAGATAAAGGTTTTTAAGAGATATGACCAAAATCCTATCATTTATACACATCATGAATTGGCAGTGATACACACCATACAAATAGTAGGCTTGTCACAACTTTAACATAATTTGTGTTTTTCTTCTTCTTCATCTTTTTTTTTATTATTATATTTGTATTTTTTTTTTCCTTTGGCCTGCATCTATTTGTGTGAGAAACAGAAAGGAGGTTCGAAAAAACAAATATGCCCTGCATGTCAACATGATATGCACCACTTAACCTGACAGCAGAACACTGAAGGAATAAATCATCCAGAAACACTGTCATCATTTACACACCTCACCCACGGTACATAACCTTTGTGATGTCCTTGTGCGTAATAGAGAAAATGTAAAGAATTGCCTTTTAAAAAAAGATGCAAAAACACCATAAATGTTCTCCTGAAAATCATACTTGGGGCGTTATGTGAAGAACATACAGAAATCTAAGTTTCTACTGTCTGTTAAGTCTCAAAATGAGGAATGTCTCACTATTGTCTAAAGTGAAACAAAAATGTGACGCTGGACCACAAAACCATGCAGTCATAAGGGTTTTTTGAAATTCAGATTTATACATCATCTGAAAGCTGAATATAGCTTTGATATATTTTTGGTAGGAAATTTACAAAATATCTTCATGGAACATGATCTTTACTTAATATCCTAATGATTTTTGGCATAAAAGAAAAATCAATAATTTTGACCCATAAAATGTATTGTTGGCTATTGCTACAAATATACCCCTGTGACTTATGGCTGCTTTTGTGCTCCAGGGTCACAAATATTTTTGAAAGAAGTCTCTAATGCTCATCAAGGCAGTAATATTGTGAAATATTACTACAATTTAAAATAACACTTTTTTTATAGTAATGTATTTTAGCATAGTATCACCATAACCCTAACCCTATGTAATTTCAAGCAAATGAAATTTGAACTGTCACATGATCACATACGTTTAACAGTGTTTTACTATTTACAGTTTTCCACTGTATATAAGGTAAAGGAAACTTACCATTAATTATTTAATTAACAGGTTTACTGTAGCATTTGCAGTTAAATTCTAGTAAAACCTAGTTGGTCAGTGAGGCCTAACTATCAACAGCACAAATCAGCACTTAATATTAATACAGGAATTAATTAATACAGGAAATGCTTGGAAATTTTAATTTATTTGGATTCAGTCAGCAATCTCTTTATCTGGAATTGTTCACACAGAATGGTAAAACATTTAACCTTTGTGTCATCATTCAGGGGAAGTATCATCATTCACTAGGTGGACGTTTGTTTCTGTTGTATCCTCATTCTGTGCATGCCTGGTGGTTTCACACGCTGATTTACATTCAATATCTTCAGCTGAAATCTCTGCTTATCTCTCTGCTTACAAGGAAAACAGACACACCTTTTTTGGGGGCTAGTCATCTAAAGTACTTTATCTATGTAATTGTTTTACTTTATACAAAATTGTCAATGCACAAATATACAGTATAATATACAGTACTGTATGTTTTGAAATAAAACATTTTAAGAATCATCATTAACACCATCACCATAATCCTATATAATATCAAAGCAAATGAAATCTGCAGTGTCACATGTTCCTTCAGAAGTCATTTTAATTATGCTCACAATTCTGACTTTTTTCTTGCAATTCTACAGAATTGCGAGAATAAAAAGACTCAATTTCCTAGTTTATTTTATATGGAAATTGGTTTACTACACAATATTTTGATTCTATTTCTCTCTCTCTCTCTTTGTATGTGTGTTTGTGTGTATTCAGTTGGAAACTGGTTTCTTTACATTACAAGACTATTTTTTACAGATCAATTTGTTGTTTGTTGATTGTTTATATATATATATATGCATGTGGTCGTAGAAGCCATGATTTTTTGGGGGGGGACAGAGAGCAGGATGAGACTGAAGGGGAAACCCCCAACCCACCGAACACGATTATGAATGGAATCTATGGAACGCGATCGTGAACGTCAGCTAAGGACAGCCCTGTATACATAAAGCATCAAATATTGCATAGCCTATATTTCTTGGTGTTCTTACTGTGCACATTTAGTTACATCACACGTTTAGTTACGTGAAAAGTTATTGACCCACGTACAGCAAGTTTAGATGCACTTCTGGAAAACACTGTGCTTTTGACCGTTTATCATAATTGTAATACAAATTGGCTGATAAATATAGTATCTCTACAGATAAGCTGTTGAGAAGACGTAACTGTGTTTATGGCCTATTAGTCATCATTTTTATGACTAATTATCTAGAAAAGGGTGCTTTAAATAAATTGAAGGAAAGCATGCTAACTCTTCTGAGTTTGGCTGCACAAACACTGTTCAGAGTCCCAGCCTCAGAGGAGACAAGAGAGCAGTGGATTTATTGATTTATTTACTGTATATTAAGTTGATGCCACACAGATCTAATATAAATGTGTAATTTCTTTCCCAGCTGTTTACCTTCACAGACATAACTGATTGTTTTTTTTGGGGTTTTTTTTTTAACATAGACTTGTGTATATTTGACAGTTTAAGTGCAATTAGACATAAAAGACAACTTAGTTTAGTACTCACATGCCACATGACAGCCGCTTGCTTTGTGCGTGTTTCGGATGTGTGCTCTCAAAAAAAAAAAAAATGGTTTAAAATGCATAGTTTCAGCAAGATAGACATGATAATCAAATCCAACCAGATGTTTGTTTGTTTTTTTGTTTTTTTGGCAGAGCTTCTGAGGAATGAGCTGAACAAGCACAGCCCTATTGCTTCCACTTAAAATAGGCATTCTCAAAATGATATAATAAATAATCTGCAGGATATTTTGAGCTGAAACTTCACAGACTCATTCTAGGGACACATATTACATGTCATAATAGGTCTCCTTTAAGCATGGCTAGATGCAAAGACTTTTATAAAATGTACCTGCAGTGAGCCACCAGATGGGGTCAGTGTTACTCCTTACCCAGTGCACTTGTGTTTTATAGGCCACTTCTGCAGGCAAAGGCAGCTGAGGTCTGAACAAGAGAAACACATCAAAGGATGATTCATGATTTCCCTTAACATTTATCCAGGGCTCTTAACTCGTGGGCCTCACCGCTTCCCTACTTTAAGCTCAGATGAGTGGAAGTCTGACTATCAGCAAATGCCCCGTGATCACAGAGGTAAAATGACAGATGAGAGTTATTGATGATACTTACCCTCCTGAAGGGCGAAGAGATGAAACAGAAACACTTCAGGACCAGTGGGGACCTTCATCACCTTATAATGCAACCAGTTAAAGTTTAATTAATTGGGAACAATATTCTGAGACACTTCAACACATTTTAGAGAAATGCGTCATCAGCATGAGAAATATTGCATTATCTGTAAATGGCTCTAATAAGCGAGCCACTGTCAAGAGCTTTTATCTCTCATCCTTTTTCATGCTAAGAATAAGAATAAGAATATTCTCATTATTGTTCGACTTTGGCCCGTAATTAACGTTAGATTAACAAATGCATCAGTCTGTCGGCTGCATGGCAGGAAATGTATTCTGCTCTTCAAAGGTCAATTAGATTCTGCTGAGTTCAGATTGGTATAATGTCAGATGTCCAAATGCTCGTGTCAGGAGATTCCTTATGTTCTCTCACATGCCGGACAAATAGTCTCTGATGCACTTTGACGGTGACAAGACGTTCTGAATAGTGCATCATCTACATTTATGAAATAGGGAGAGTACAACCTGGTAAGCATCTATTGTGAGTGTGTGTGTGTGTGTGTGTGTGTGTGTGTGTGTGTGTGTGTGTGTGTGTGTGTGTGTGTGTGTGTGTGTGTGTGTGTGTGCATGCGCATGTCAGATACACTACCAGTCAAAAGTTTGGAATAACTAAGATTGTTTGTTACAGAAGTCTCTTTTGTTCACCAAGGCTGCAGTAATTTGATTTTTTTTTTTAAACTAAAAAAATAAATAAATTGTGAAATATTATTAAAATTTAAAATAATTGTTGTCTTTTTGGATATATTTAAAAATGTAAATTATTCCTGTGATAAAATGCTGAATTTTCAACATCATTACTCCAGCAGTGTCACATGATCCTTCAGACAGAAAATCAAAACATTTCTTATTATTATCAGCGTTGAAAACAGTTGTGCTGCTTCATATTTTTGTGGCAAGCCTTATATACTACTTTATATGCTACCGTTCAACAGTTTAGTGTAAGATTTTATTATTATTCATTTTATTATTTTGTTATTATTATTATTATTTACAGTAAATACATTTAAGATTTCTATTTCAAATAAATGCTGCTGAACTTTCTATATTTATCAAATGAAAAAAATCATAATTATTCCAAACTTTTTAAACAGTAGTGTATATTTCTACAGGATAGGTAACAAAAATTTGTCAAAGAAAATTTGTCCAAGTCTAAAAATATATAATGCACATTTTTTTTTTAACAAATGAAGCTTTGTTCACAAAATAGTAGCCAGCGCAAGTGTTGCATCCAAATACATGTAATATATAACAAATGCTATTGCAAATGCTAAAGAAACAAATATTAAGAACATTAAACCTTTTTTGGCAGGTTCATGACAATATTAATGATCTGCAGCTAATAAAACTGTGGAGAGGATTTGTGCATTAGTTTGCCAATGTTTATGTTTATTTGAAAAGTAAATCATGCATATGTTCCTCAATTTAACTTACCCATCAAAATGAACACTTTTTGAACCACTTTTTTCATTGCCCAGATGATGCAGATCTTTTCATTTGATTTGATAGCAGACATAATGAAATACATTCAGGGAGCAGGATTTTTTTTTTGTTATTATTTTTTTATTATTTTTTCAATATGGGAGTTTTTACCCCACTCTCCTCCCGACCTAGGGGAGTTTTTGTTTTAGTCTTAATGAGCTGTGTCAGCTGTGAATGAAACAAAAATCAACATTTTAACTAAGATCTCTAACTATTGTGGAGTATAAGGAGAGAGAGTCCTTACGAGCTGCAGTTGCCGCTGTATCTCAGCTCTCATCTTTACATCTTGTGTCTATGGTCGGTCACCTAGCAACGCTCAACGGCATGCTAATTGCTCTGGAAGCACCTGTGGTTTCTAATTATGCCGGCAATGATGCAAATGTGGAATTCCTTTAATCAGAGCATGGAGGAATAAGCATCTCTGTCTGCACATCTGCAGTCAGAGACAGACTGTGAGAGAATGAGTAAGACTCACACAGCACTGCAGAGACAGATGTAACAAGCACACCCAATACTTGAAAAAGGTGCTTTGAAGATGAAATCAAACCTGACTCTATTAACTTTAATACATGTTTCTGGCCTTATAATGCATGATTCATCACGTTATTCCAAAGAAAATAATTTATTTTATCAAAATGTATAAATGTATCATTTCTTAATCAACATCTAAAATGACTTTTTCAACCACCTGACACAGTCCACTGTTCAACATCAATCAGTCAACTTTAGGTGCATACATTGTTGATTTCTAGTTGAATATACTGTTTCACTCATAAATATTAATAGATGTTATTGTCAGACAAGAGCTGTTTTTTTTTTTCAGATGAACCAAGCAGCTGGGAAAAGTCAGAGATTTGAGCTAAATTAAATAGCATTGCAATTTTTTTTTTTATTAATCCAAAAATACTGTAAAATATAAATTTACATGGTTTAACTGTAAATTCTAAATTAAATGTAAATAAAAAAATCATGTTTTTATATTTTAATCTAACTTAACTAATTAATGCAATACACTTTACACCATTATTTCTTTCTGAAATATGAGTAATATAAAATATGAAGTTTTTCATTAAATATTTATTTTAATATTTTATTTTATTTTAATAAAGTTAACTAACTTAACCAATACACAAACAAAGACAATTACCATAACACTGATTTATTAAAAAATATATTCTCTCTGAAATATGTCTCTAATATGAAATGACATTTTTCATTCTTATATATTTATCATATTTTTAAAAACAAATTTAGCAAACTTAACTAATACACATAAACAAAAGTAATTTACTATAACAACTAAATATATATAAGTTGTTATAGTAAATGACTTTTGTTTATGGATTTTGTTTTTGTTTATGGATGTGTATTAGTTATGTTTGCTAAATTTATTTATATATATATATATATATATATATATTTATATATATATATATATATATATATATATATATACATATATATATATATATATAATGTGACTTATATAAAAAGTTTTGCAATATTTATTTTAATATCTAATTTAAATAAAGTTTAAAAATCGTATTCTCTTCTTTCTGAAATACTGATAATATAGAGTTTTTCAGGACCTTAAATATTTATTTTAATATTTTATATTATTTTAATATTATTTGGAAAAAGTCTGTCTCTTCTTTATGAAATATATGAAATGTGAATTTTGATGATTGTGTAATTTGTCAAGCATGCAAACTCTTCCTTAAAAATTCCTCTTATAAGATGCAAATAAAAATATCAAACCATGATTTTAATATAGAAACGTTAAGAATTAATGCTTAATTTGATGGTTTCTTCTTGTCAGTGAGCCGTGGAGCATGCAATGTAAATTGAGAAAACTTTCATCTTCAAAATTCCTTTAATATCGTGTGCAGCCTATTCAGAATCATCTAATTTTGCAGATGCTGTAAGCAGAGAGGCACTGAAGTGCTTGAAAGCATGGGCCGCTGTAGCAGAAAGTCTCCCGCTCAAGGACACAATGGTAACTCAGCAAAAATGCAACCTCGGCACTCGCCTCCAGCTGAATCCCAGAGCGGTGAGTGATCTTGAACAGGCCCGTTCATTCACACAGCGGTGGCAGTGAATGTATGAGCACAGGTAAACCCCAGTGAATTACCAATGACTCCACAGACCTGCGCTGTCCACTAAATACACTCCCATTCTGATTTGCATCCTTAATCACAAACCTGGAGTGGTCAGATGTTCTGATGCTTGCTTTGGTAACCTCTGGCAGAAAGGAAGTGGAAGAGGAGAGATTATCGGGGGCCGACCCCCATCCCGACCGCCGCTCAAGTGGCTTTTGTTTGTTTGCTTGTTCTTTAAAAACCTCTTCAGATCTGCTCAAGGACTGGAAATGACTTCACCTTCTCCATTATATTACTGCAGTCGCTGGATACTGAGAGAGAAATGAACAAATATGGAAAAGTGTGATAAAGTCACAGACTAATGCGTTGTAAAAAAAAAGCTTCCAAATCAGGAGTGATACAAGAAGCCAAATACATTTGAAGATTGAAACACAAACAGAGGAAATTACAGTACAAACAAAAACTGTGCTGAGAGATTTGTAAAGCCCTGATGACTTTGTAAAATGTGTCGAAATTTGAAAGATTTAAGCTTTGTTTTATAATAGCTGTATTAAAAAATATTTACACTGAAAAAAAAAAGTGTAGAAAGAATTTTCATTCAGAAATTGCTTGTAAATTTCACAAACAATTACACAGCATCGTCAAACAACACACTGAATTAAATGTGACATTTTGAAGTCTGAAAGACTGAAATAAAATGTATTCCAATAATCTTTATACGACTTATTCTAAAATATTTTTTTACAGCATAGATTAAACATGAAGTGTGTAATTTCCACTGCATTATTTGTGTCACCAAATGCAGCTGCAAATGATCAGCTTGAAAATGTAGTCACATAACATAAATTAAGATTAATAGATGGTGCTGCACCGTGATGGACTGTACATAGTAGCTGGTCTCAACCAATCAGCATCTAGAACTACATGTTTAATAGTAATGATTTCGTCACATATCCTTATTCCTCAGAGATTTTTGATTGGAACAAAAATGTGCATGAAAAATATTAATTAACAATCCATGAAAGGGTGCGTGTCATAATCCTGAGAAATCAAATAAAGAAAAATTAATAATAAAAAAATTAACAAAGAATCAAAATAATAAATTAATTAATTTATAATGTTACTTGGATCTGATTGGTAAATATAAGATATTTTATTTATTTATGTATGCATGTATGTATGTACATATTTATTGCTGTTTAGACCACAAATAATTATTGATAAAGATTGATAAAACTTATACAATTTAAAAAGGGCTTACCAAAGAGTAATGCGCAGAGTTGGTTATTAGTAAAGCCATGTCTGTAGTCTGAGCTGTAAAGACTGCTTGACTTCAGGGCAGGATTATCTGTTTTCAGGGAACATTCATTACGTTTGCAGTTCCTTTTGGTGATGCTGATGATACAGAAATTAGACACACACACACGCACAAACACTCCTTGCAATTCAGGTAATCAGCAAAAAAATAAATAAATAAAAAAATTACAAATAAATAATAAATAAATAAATAAATAAATAAAAAGGATGAATACATGATTATCAAGGCTGTTAAATTAGTCTTATTAAACAGACCTGCTCAGAGAATCCAGATGGGCACTGAGAGATCTGATAGAGATGAGACTTAAACAAAAATAATCACAGCAGCAGAAGACATCTGTTAGAGTATTTAAAAATCTCATCACTGAGGGAAAACCACAACTTTTGCAATTATATATGGCTTTTTTTTTTTTTTTTTGTGCAACAATCAAATTGTTCATAAATATTGATTTTTAAACCATGAAACAACATACTTTTGGAAATAGGACATCTGTACATTCATATATCCACTTAAATAATAATAATAACAACAACAATAAAAATTTAAAAAAAGTATATTTAATAAAACATAATTAAATAATAATAATGAATAATTTTATATGGTATCTTTAAAGTGAGTTTCTAAAGGTGCTCAAGCAGAAAACAAAAATAAACGGATGAGTATATAATAACAATATAAAAAAAGCTACCCCCCCCCCCCCAAAAAAAAAAAAGAAAAACAAAAGCTATATTCAGACAAGGGAAATAATGAAAAAAGATGCAAAGATAATAAAAATAAATTAACAAATAAAAATTTATTAAATAATAAAATAATAAAATAAAAAATATATATTTTAATCAGAATTCAAACTGCATATGCATGTTAGTTTGAAATCAGGTTTTGATCTGATTTGTAAACATGAGATTTTATGTGTTTTTTGCTGTTCAGACAGTGATTTCAGTCAGAGACAGCAAAATATATAATCAAATGAATTGTATCTTGCTGCCTATCTGAACAAGCCAGAAAGTTTCACATTCTCGTACGTACAAACAGGCTATTTCCATGAAACATCCAGTATCACTGAATTATGTACGAAAGATCTTTAGTAAATTTTTCAACTGTGACATATCTGAAGTAGGAAAGCCTGTGCAGCGAGAGTGAATTTGAATGTCTGGCAAATAATTCATGTCATTCAGCGTGTGCTTACGTGAAGAGAGGCGTTAAAAGATGAAACCCTGTTCATTTCACACAGTCATGCAAGCCAAAATATATAGAGCCAACGCACACACACACACGGCACTAATGCACAGCCTGCATGATAAATGAAAGTGGCGTATCACATGCTGTAAACACATTTCACTGCTCAAACCAGAGCGACACAACGGCTCCACTCCAAAGCCCAGTGAGTGGCCTACATGTGCTGCATTTTAAAGCAATAGTTCACTCAAAAATGAACATTTCCTGAAAACGCACTCACCCTCAGGCCATCCTAGATGTAGATAAGTTTTTCTTCATCAGAACAGATTTGAAGAAATGTAGCATTACATCACTTGATCAGCAATGGATGCTCTGCAGTGAATGGGTGCCGTCAGAACAAGAGTCCAAACAGCTGATAAAAACATCACAATAATCCACAAGTAATCCAGTCCAGAGGAATTCTATAGCAGAGAAAACATTTCAAGAATGCATTGTTTAAGAAAAAGAAAGAAGAAACACTCAATTAGTTACTTTAAAACTAAAATAGTTAAACGTCTAATTAAAGATGGACTATCTTGTACTATGTATAGTGTATTTGAATGCTTTTTAGCAACTTGCCCAAGCTAAACTCTGTTGAAATCAGCTGTGAAGTGTCTGCTGTGTGAGATATGAACAGAATATCAAAGTGCCTCTGAGTTACAGAAACTCTTTGGTTTTAATAAAGTGAAGTATTTCTGTGCATGCTAAAATGGGTTCAGAGCGAACAAGTGGAAAGATGAGAACAAAACATGAGCAAAAGTCTTTTCAAGCAGTTCAATATTTGACGGGTCTAACATGAGCTTGTGCTCTTCAACATCACACCGTTATTTCACCTAATCGCTTTTTAGATTGACTGAAATAGATGTTTGACTATTACATAACGTCTGGCCCGTGCACTTTACAGCTTATTCAGGAGAATATAAGATACTTTTGACAGGAACTTTGACATTGGTTTTATTTTATGTTTTTATGTTAAAGACAAATTTTTTACAGACAAACAAACTGAAAATATGAGTATTTCTTCACATATTTTATAAAATATATTCAATATTTTAACAAACTGAAAATATGAGTATTTCTTCACATATTTTATAAAATATATTCAATATTTTATCAAAAGAAATCCTCAATTCATTCATTTGATAAAATATTTATTTATTATTCATTATTGAAATGTTATTACAATTGAAATTAACGGTTTTCTATGTGAATATATTGTAAAATGTCATTTGTTTTTGTTTTATAAGATGTATTTTAAGTATGTTTTATTGTGTATTGTGTGTCACATGATCCTTCAGAAATCAGTCTAATGTGCTGATTTGCTGCTTAAGAAACAATTCTGATTATTATCAATGTTGAAAACAGTTGTGCTGACAAATATTCTTGTGGAAACCGTGATACATTTCTTTCCAGGATTCTTTGATGAATGTAAAGTTCAAAAGAACAGCATTTATTTTAACATTATAAAAGCCTGTATTGTCACTTTTAATCAATGTAATGCACTTTTGCAATAAAAAAAATAAATTTTTCCATCTCATTAAATAATAAACACCAGACTGATTACCAATGAGAAGCAAATTATGATTCATGGCTGTCATAAAGGCTACTGGCCATTTTAAAATTGCCCCAACTTCTGTACCTGGAAATACATCAACACAAGAAAGCCAGCGCTAAAGGAACTGACTAATGTTGAAGAGCCTGTAAAAGAGACTGATCACTCACTCATGTTTGTTCACCGTGTCGTTTGAGTGGCCTGATCGATGTGTTCGAGTGTGACCATAGATTAGTGATTATATGAGCCAGGATCAATAGGGCAAGGATGATTTTTCTCTGCATATTTGTCTCACTGGCAGGTTTGCCCACCACATTTACATAAAATCGATCAGAAACGCACACCCAGTCTGGAATGGTAATTGGACGACTCTATAATGCAGCAAATCAATTCAATTCGATCAGTTCCCACATATACAACCTATTCAGATTTAGCAACAGCAGAATCTATAATGGAAATTGTAGGAGCGATAATACAGTGTTATTAAATTATGCACAGAAAATGTGTGAAAATGATAGTGATGTGAAAAAAAAGTAAATCAATTCTATGAAAAGGCTTCTCTTTTATCATTATATGTGAGCAAACTGATAGTGGATCTTCATTAGAACAGCACTGACAGATAAAGGTGATATAATTTCTAAAAAACAAACAAACAATTACATTATATATATATATATTATATAAACTGAAATAAAACAAGCTGAAGTACTAAAATGAATTAAAAATAAACCTAAATTGATATAAGAATATTTAAAATATGACAAAAGCACATACAATTACTAAAACTTAAACTAAAATTAAAATATTCATAAATAATAGTAAGTTGATAAATAATAAAAAATTAAGTAATTATACACTAATACCCACATTTTTATGACCCACGTGGAATTAACTGAGATACTTGATATTCAGGGATCACCATGTACTTTCATTGTATGTAAAATGTAGCTGTTACTTTTAGCTAATTAATATGTTTTGTTACTTTTGTGTCCGAAAAATGAAATCGATTTAAAGAAAAGATGAAGCAGACAGAAGCTTCGCAGAGCTACAACACAAGCCAGACAGCAGCAGACAGTTTTATGATGTCATTCTGGCTTTGGGCCTCCAGACACACAATAAAAAGCACTCAGATGGATCCATAACAAATGCAAAGGTCTGCAGACATCTGAGCCTCGAGCAGAAGCCTTTCAGGAGGTAAACTTGAGAAGCATGTGTGATTATTAAACTGCCTTGAAGTACAAGAGCGTGAAGATCTGCTCCAGTGCAGAAGAAATATTTACTGCATTTATTGATTAAACATTAAGTTTCTCCTTGAATTTTGTGGGATGAGTGTTTGCTTTAAGCTATTAATCACTGCAATAGAACCACCCAGAACATTTTGCAAAATAACACAATCCCTTTAAATGCCACAAAAATAAAAACAACATTAATAACCCTGAGAACAGAATCACACTATAAATAAACCTCTATGGCAGCCAAATCGCCTAAAATTATTGCTCTGCTCCAAAACCTAGTTAGCTGCCTTTTAAGATGTGAATGCAGGCATCTTAATCATTGATTCTTCCCATTTTTATCGCCTGTATTGATGCCAATGTTAATGCTGCCAATACAGAGCATTACAAATCACTCATTTATGAGGTTACATTCCAGTTACACCAACAGTTCAGCCAAAAAAGAAAATTTGCTGAAAATGTATACACACCCTCATACCATCCAAGATGTAGAGGAGTTTGTTTCTTCATCAGATTTGGAGAAATGTAGTATTACATCTCTTGCTCACCAATGGATCCTCTGCAGTGAATGGGTGCCGTCAGAATGAGAGTCCAAACAGCTGATAAAAACATCACAATAATCCACACCAGTCCAATCCATCAGCTAATGTCTTGTGAAATGAAAAGCTGCAAATCCATCATTAAGATGTTTTAACTTTAAACCATCGCATCTGGCCAAATTATGAGTCCATAATCCATAATAACATTTCATTTTGGGCTGTATTGGTTTGTAAATGGTGCTTGATCTGTGCATATTTCTCTCCTGAGTCAGACAGGACAAATTTTTTGACTGGAGAAAGCACTATGGATAAATGACAGTTTATAACATCTTGATGGATTTGTTTCTTACAAACACACTATTTTTTACTTCACAAGATGTCAAATAATGGACTGGAGTGGTGTGGATTACTTGTGGATTATTGTGATGTTTTTATCAGCTGTTTGGACTCTCATTCTGACGGCACCCATTCACTGCAGAGGATCTACTGATGAGCAAGTGATGTAATGAAACATTTCTCCAAATCTGTTTTGATGAAGAACAAACTCATTTACATCTTGGATGGCATGAGGGTGTGTATACATTTTCAGTAAATTCACATTTTTAAGTGATCTAGTCCTTTAAGATGCCACCTAAGAAGGCCTCTGTAGGCAGTATGCAGTGAGGCAGCTCACTAGGTTTTGTAGCAGAGCTTCTAAAACAGACAATAAGATGTATTTCTCCCATATACGGTTGTGTGGGATTGTTTCAGTTTGTATTTCTGTACCCTGGGATCTTCAGGCTCTCCAAACCTTTGTCTCAAGATGAGGGAAGGACGGATAACCCAGAACTAGGCCTTGGCTCTTCAAGGACTCAGTCCACCGGCTGAGACAGTGAGATACTGTATGCTCTATGAACTGCTGCTGTAACGTGACCTGCAATAAAACACCACGAGGTGATCCATACCTGCACAACAATGTCAAATCTACAACGTCAGAAAATCTTAATTCAGCACTGATACAGAGGAAAACTGTGAGAACAAACCGCTCAAATCAAAATATTAAAACCATCAACAATATTTTTCCAAGATGACATACAGTACAGCTAGAAAACAAAAGAATAATAATGAGAGCAAACAATCTAAAATTACATTTTTTGAACCTAAACCAAGCATTAAATTGCACTGAAAACCCTGTTAAAAGAACATCATTTTGAAAAAAAAAAAATAAAAAAAAAATATGTATTAAACAACTAATAAAACGTGTTTTCTTTAATTTAAATAAAATCTAAACGAAATAAATAAAGCTCAAGTACTACAGTAGAATGACTTAAACTGAAATAAAACATCTAATAGAAATATTTAAGAAAAACAAAAGTAATGACAAAAGCACATAAAATGACTAAAACCTGAAAATTAAAAAGAATGAACAGTGCACCAAAATTAGAAGTCTGTTAATGTTTACTCACCCTCATGCTGTTCCAAGCCTGACAAATGTCTTGAAATACAACATTTACAATGCTTCGGTGCGTGGTAAATGTAGTAAATGAGTAAAAAAAAAAAATGTTGTCGTGGCCGCATCACCACATCGGTTGTGCATTATTTTCTAAAAATTCTACATTCCGTTGTCAATTATTCCATACATAATAATGATAAGTAAATAAATACATACCATACATAAATCAGTAAATAACCATGCAAGCATAAATCAACCAATGTTTAATTTTAATGAGAACTGTGAGTTGTACAGATTTTGTGAGATTTGGATTGAAGTATAAAAGGTGAATTTGGGTCTATGAGTCATTTATTGAGACAGATGGCAAAAATCAGGCCAGTTCACTTAAATCCACCCCAGAATTACATAAGTCAGCTGTTTTATGCATATCTGTATTTGTACACAGATGTGGTTTATGGGAACACTGCGGATGAGGTTCAATGGAGGATGTTCCCCTCCAATCAGAGCCGGCTGTGATAGACCGCACCACAGAGACCAAACACAATCACAGTGAAATATGGATTCAATTTAGCCTTCGCCCCTCCTGTATGAATATATATCAGTTATATTAAAATCAGAAGAGCACAAAGTGATTCATAGAAAGCAAAAGAATTTCAATAAAAGAGAATCAAGGCATCACAAGACGTTTATATGGCTCCACGTCTGAGACGGTTAGCGTACAGCTTTGGACTAAGCTTTGCTTTTGCATTACAATTATTGTTTATTGTCAGTCAAAAGTGAAGGCAATACATTACGCGCTGGCATCCTCAATCTGCCGTGGCACGACATCATTTCATACTGACTTACAGCCTGTTATTGATTTCCTGACCAGAGATGATATTTCAGCACATAAATGACACCGTGTTTGTTCTCCACGTTTATTTCACTGCTGGCTTTGTAAATTGCTTAAGCAAATGCAATCATCTTTTCTTGCAAGGTGACGGTTTCATCCCCTGAGATGTGACATATACTGAACACACTTAAAATGAGGCACAAAAGATTTCTCAGAATGAACAGAAATGGATGTCAGGCACAAGATTTGGTCAACATTTGAGCCTGTAGGGTCTAAAAAGAGTTACATAAGAGTTGTCTATAAATGATATGAGCAGAGCTGTTTAATTCCTCTGAAAGAGCAACAATAGTGGGTCCAGATAAAATAACAAATACCATACAATCACTGTATTTGGAACAAGAAAACAGGATTGCTCTGATTGATTGAAATCAAAGCTGCCCAGTGTTATTTTAGTATCACTAGTATCATATATATTTATTTTTTTCATTTGAAAGTTTTGGTAGTTTTGTTGAGTTTTTGTCATTTTTTGCGATTTATTTTTAAACATATATAAACCACCTTTATTTCAGTTTGTTTTATTTTTTGTACATCAATTTAAACTAAATGAAAATGATAAATGTTGCTGAAATAAAATAGGTTTTTACGTTTAAAGTTAACATTTATTGTATTTCAAGTAAAAAATGCTTTTTGTGTTTTTATTAATATTTTTAATTTTATATCATTTTATATTTCCCTTTTTAGTTGAAGTTTTAGTTGTTCATTAATCGTTTTTTTCATTATTATTGATTATTTTATTTTTAAACGAAGTTTTATTTCAGTTTTAGTTATTTTACATCAAGTTAAATTAAATGAAAAGGAAAAATTTTGCCTTTTTTATAAAATATATATTTTTTAAATATTTTATTTCAGTTTGTTTATTGTTTGATGTAACATTTTTTATTTCGTTTTTAATAACCATAATAAAGATAACCCAGACTCAACACTTGTTTACATAATAAAACTGCAGTATTATTACAGTACATTGGAAGTTTTATTATAGTATATTAAATTGTTTCATTTAATTAAACAAACCATATTCTTCATTTAAAATTTCCTTTTATCCAGAATAAAATAAAATTTATAGATTCTGTACTCTATATTTCTATTGTTAACTTCTTAAAAACTCGCAAAGACATGCAGTTTGTTTCACTGGACTATCCAAGGAGCAAAACACATTAGTTCTCACTTAGATGCATTGGACACATTTGGGATTTACAGAGTTATGTTATTTTCTGCCTCTGGTTTAAATAGAATTGAATTTGCTGTTGCTGTTGTATTAGGCCTCAATAATTCTGTAATTAACATGAAGGAAAAACAACTGACAGTCTAGCAGGATATTTTCCCAGCATCCTCTAATAAACAACAAAGTCATTCGTCTCATGGAAACATATTCTGCTAAATGAATGCAGCTACACTGCTCAATGAAGCGTAAAATATAACTTTGTGTCTATTTCAGTTCTGACAGCAGTGTAAAAAAAAAATAAAAAAAAATAATATAACTTTATATATATATATATATATATATATATATATATATATATATATATATATATATATATATATATTAGTGCTGTCAAATGATTAATCACGATTAATCACATCCAAAATAAAAGTTTTGTTTACATAATATATGTGTGTATACTGTGTATATTTATTATGTATATATAAATACACACACATGCATGTATATATTTAAGAAGAATATGTTATATATTAAATATATTTATATATAATATTAAATATAAGAATATACTGTAAATATATAAATGTATATACATGTAAATATTTTCTAAATATATAATCTATGTGTGTGCATTTATATATACATAATAAATATACCCTGTACACATACATATATTATGTAAACAAAACTTTTATTTTGGATGTGATTAATTGTGATTAATCATTTGACAGCCCTAATATATATATATATATATATATATATATATATATATATATATGTATGTATGTATCTTTTGAAGAAAAACTAAGCTACTTAACTGAAGCTCAGCCTGGAGACTCTGAGTGAATTTGATCATGAAATGCCTGAATATGACCTTTCCTTTCAAAGGGAATCTTCAGCTGGATTAATCAGGTGAGATGTTGATAGCGTACCGTGGGAAACTGACTCAGTCGGGTATTAATGTCATGACGTGTCTGACGCCGTGGGATGTTTCTGCGACTGTTTATCTCTTTCTCTATAATTTCACATGTTCTTCAGTTCTCGCTGACCCAGCAGAGCCATCTTAAACACACTTTTACATAAACGCACACGGGTCATTTCTGCAAATATGCGAACACAAACTTGCCACACAAAAAAGTTGGATAGCAACAATTTTAAAGAAAAGGAATGGTTTACCCCAAAATGAAAATGTTCTCACCCTCAGGCCAGCCAAGATGTGGATGAATTTGTTTCTTCATCAGATTTGGGGAAATTCAGCATTCAATCACTTGCTCAGCAATGGATGCTCTGCAGTGAATGGGTGCCGTCAGAATGAGAGTCCAAACAGCTGATAAAAACATCACAATAATCCACAGCACTCCAGTCCAGCAGTTAACATCTTGTGAAGCCAAATCTGTGTGTTTGTAAGAAACAAATCTATCATTAAGATGTTTTTAACTTTAAACCTTTTAATGTTTTTGGCCAAAATATGAGTCTATAATAATCCATAATAAAAAAGTTCATCCTCTGGTGTCCTCTTACTGTACATCAAAATCCAGCAACATATTCGTTTAGATGTGTTTTGGATTGTTTTCACTTACAAACGGTGCTTGATTTGTGCACATTTTTTTCTGATTCAGACCAGACGACTTCATTGGAGAAAGCAATATTATAGATATAGACAGGACCCGCATTTTAGCTGGAAGCAGTGGTTTGAAGTTAACACACCTTTAATGATGAATTTGTTTCTTGGTCTTCTCAAGACATTAACTGATGGACTGGAGTGGTGTGGATTATTGTGATGTTTTTATGAGATTTTTGGTTTCTCATTCTGATGGCTGGAGTTGTGTGGATTGTTTTGATTTTTTTGTAAATTATATAATGTTAGATTTCTCCAAATCTGACAAAGAAACAAAGTCATATACATCTCGGATGGCTTGAAAGCGAGTAAAATTCCATTAAATTAAAATTTTGGTGTGAACTATTCATTAAAAAGAAATTTAAAAGTCTTTTAAAGAAAAACTCCTTTGAAATGAAAAACAAAAACACATTCACTGCAGAATCCAAAATGTTCTGCATGAATTGACATGAATGATTCACGTAACAAACACCAAAACCCAACCCAGTGTGCACAATCTGCTATTTTAGATGGTGAATGCTGCATGTTTAAGACCAATGGCTTTGTGAAAACATCAGAATTACACAATAAATCAGTTGACTGAGACTAGTGCAGTAATTCTGACTGGATGTGCTGTGAAAGTGACCTTGAACATACAAAACATGCTCTCCAGCATATTTCCTCCCTCAGCTCATGGACGATGCTGCATTGATTATGCATGTATGAGTCAATGCTTTGCTATTTTCCATACCTTTTTAGTAAAGTGAAAGCTGGCAGGCTTTATGATGCAAACAAGCCGGCCAGTTTTCACAATCACTGTCGTTGAGATTCAGCTCCACGTTGTACTAAAAAGCTGAATGGAAAACGTAGCTTTTCAACGAGCAACAAGTTAATGAACTCGCCTCAGACTCAACTTTCTCACTTTCCAGACTTGTTTTGCAGTGGTTAACCTGCGGTAACATCACACAAACAGAGCAGAGAGTCTTACTGGATGACGTTATCCTGACTAAACAAACCTGAAATCTGCGAGATGTCAACAATGCACTGGATTGATCAGCACCAAACAACAGGCACTTTACAAATACATTGAGTTTATTCAGAAGTCAGTAGTGGATTTAGAGCAGTCAATGTTATCGATATGCTTTTATGTGGTTTATATGCTTGATTGGTACAATGACTTTTAGTTGAGAATGAACAACACAAATTCAAAAAAAGATACATGGAAGAATACCTTTACTTTCCCTCTTATTAGAAAACCAAGCCCTTTTTGGATAAAAATGCCAATTTTTATAAACTGCAAATACAAAAAAAGGATAAAATTTACTTTCAAGAAAACAATAAAATAAAATCATATATACAAACCTCTGTACATAAATGTGTATATATTGAGGATAAAAACATCAGGTAAAAATGAGAGAAAGAGAAAACTTTGATTGTGGTTTGAATTGGTCACGCGTCTCAATGTGCATAAAAAGCTCATTCCTGCCTAAAGAGAGAAAACCTTGCTTCATCTCAAGTGGAGTTTTAGTCAAACATGCACCATCTGCCAAAAATACCCAGAACTCCCTGACTCCAGTTACACTGCATCTATATTTGCTGTCGTCTGACGGCTGGAGTGATGAGAAATAGACTGCGTCTCTGAGCTTGTATTGTCACTCGGGTGCAGGCTCCGAGCGCTGATCCGGCAGTGGACGATAATCAGCCGTTATGAGCGGGGCTGGGGTGAGGTGTTCATCATGCCACACTGTCAGGGATGTTGACGGAAAATCATTGGAAGAGGGCTGATGCGGATGTCTCCGTCTGACGATGCCGTCTGCTGGCTTACTGGACGATTCCTGAGTCGATGGAGGTCTGCTTGCGAGTGGTCTTCGGAGGGGGAGGGGGAGGGGTCTTGCTGGGTAAAGGAGGAGGAAGGTGCTGGAAAAATGAGGAAAAGAGAGATAGAGTTTTTAAAACACTTGAGTGAAGCATTAATTCTTCATTACACGAGTCACCGGAGAGATCAAATGGTGCTGCTTGTCCATGCTAAACTCCACGAAACATTACTAAAGTGATCCAAGTTAAGTCTCTGTGATGATCTGGTCTCTTCATATGAATGATATATGAAAGCAACAGAATGAATGAATGAATGAATGAAAAATAAATAATTTGTCTAATCTCTAAGCTTAAGTCACTATGAGCAATAATAATAAAATAAATAAAGTAGATCTAATACTAATAAAAAAGAAAAAAAAAAAACTTCAGAAGTTTGGGTTCAGGACATTTTTTAATTAATTAAACGAATGAATGAATTTTTAAATTAATATTTTAATTCAGCCAGGATGCACTGAATTGATTAAAAGTAACAGTAAAAACATGTATAGTGGTTTAAAAGATTTCTATTTTAATTCAATGTTGTTCATTCTTTACAACAAAAATATTAAAGAAATGACTCATGCACCAAATCAGCGTATTAAAATGATTTCTGAAGGACTTCTGAAAATTCAACTTTGATCCACAGGAATAAATAATATTTTGAAGTATATTCAATTATTTGAAATTAAACTAATATTTCACTGTATTTTTGATCAAATAAATGCAGACTTGTTGAGCGTAAGAGGCTTCTTTTGACCCCAAGCCTGCATTAAGTGCATCATAAAAGAATATTTTACAGCCTGCCGTCATACAGCAAAGAACTTCAAGCCGTTTCAACCTTTAACACTGTAATTTGACATATGGTAACTTCCAGCAGCTGCAGAGAAGTTCAGGTTATGGGTTAATTAAACAGTGTCTGGGATTATTTCAAGTAAAATCCTGCAGAGAGAGAGACTGATCAAGGGCACCTTCATCCGCTCTGGTCACAGTCACACACGGCGCTCGGTGTGCAGCGATGAGAAGAGTCTACACTGACAAACACTGAATATAACACTACACTGACGCTCCTCAGAGATGAACAACAGGAAGAGACTTCTTAACGGATTCATAACCACTAAACCGCTGTATGTATGTCAGTCACTGATGGATGTGGATGCAGTGTTTTACCCGCTGGTGTGGCAGTGGAGGAGGGGGCGTGGTCGGACTGGCCAGGTCTGAGTTGTCCATCAAGTTTCCATAGTCGCCCATGCTGCTCTTGACAGGAAGTGGGGGCGGAGTCTCGCCCTTATCTCCATAACCCGTCCCGTTCAGCTCTAGATCTGCATTGAAACAAGATAGAGATCAACATGATGATGCATGACATTTTCACCTGTGCCTGAAACGCAATGTAAATCAGTTGTTTTTGGAGGCCTGCGCAGTGATTCCAGCACAGATGACGACATGCGGTGCAAACTCAGAATCAGACAGCGGGGTGAACCCATGGGAGAGTAAACGCCTCGCACTAGAGTCTGAATCATTACACAAGACCAGATCAGACACGCTTTCATCTGAGTTATTAACACCTCTGCAGCCTCCCAGAATCCTGCGCTTCACACCACGGCGTTACGTTTGTGTGTCATCACACTACAGCATGAGACGGAGCACATTTGTTGAAGGTGCGGTTTAAGGTGGGAGAAAGTTTGGCTGTATTTAAATTCATCGCCTGGTACAGGACAGACACAAATGACACATTCAAAAACATATGATCATACTGTAAATACAATATCATCAAACCAAACACATTCAACTTAGATAAAAGGCAAGATGGAGTACAATTCTACATAAAAGATTATTTAAACTGTAAACTTTTTTCTGGATAAATAAATCCTTAAAAGTTTGTCCTGATAATGATATTATTTAAAAAAAAGCTAATATTAAAATAATTAGTATGCAAATGACTCTACAGTACAACTACTGCATGCACTACTGTTCAAAAGTTTTGGGGTTGGGAAGATGTTTTCTAAAGAAATTAATACTTTTATTCAGCAAGGATGCATTAAATTGATTAAAAGTGACAGCCAACATATTTATAATGTTAGAAAGATTTTTTTTTTTTTTGAGTAAATACTGTTTGAGCTTTCTATTCACAAAGGAAACATTTGGCATTGCATCACAGGAATAAACTACATTGTAAAATGTATACAAAGTAGAAAACAGCTCTTTTGAACTGCAATATTTCACAAAATTCCTGTTTTCACTTTGTTTTTAATCAATTTAGTTGGTGAGCTTAAGTAACTTCTTTCAAAAACTTAAAAAAAATAAAATAAATAAAAAACACTCTTTTCGACCCCAAACTTTTAGATGATAATGTAAATCAGACTGAAGGACTTGGATAATTATCAACACCTCTATTTGTTCCAACAGCTAAAATATGATGAATTATGTTGATAAAGCAACACCAGAGGACAATATGTGATGCCAAATCTAGCTCTGCAGCATTTCAGCAGATCAAAGCCAGTTTTCTCTTATTTATTATTATCTAAAATATGCAGACTGCTGTAGGCACGCAGGTGTTCAGATGTGTGATTAGATATCTCCATGCTGAATTTCTCCTATTTACAGCCGCCTTTTAGCTTCATTCATTCAAATGATGCCAGAATTTATATATTAAAATAGCCTTTTTGTAAATTGATGTCACTATTATAAAGTCTTCTCCTGTAGGTGGGCGGGGCTTCCTTGGCAATGATCTATCTTAATTTGCTTTAGTAAAACTGGCACAATTTCATCTTGTTTTGAAATAAAACTGCAGGGAATCTGTCAGATCAGTGTGAAGTATGACATACTGGATCCAGACAGTAAGCTGAACTGCAGTTTGGCCCGGGGCGTGATGGGAGGTGGGACGCTGGGTGCAGACGGGTTGGCAGGGGCTCCTGGAGACACCGAGAGCCTCTTCTCACCCAGCAAGTTGATCACCTGACTCTTCGGCCTCTGGGGCCTCAAGGGACTGATCTAGAGAGAGGAAAACATGACAGATTAACATTACAGAGAGAACCGCGCTTTCTGGGAGAAGGTTTCCATAAATGAAGACTAAACAGGATGACCGTTATAAATGCGGCCATAGTAATGGAACATGAAATGGATGGATATAATGATAATGGGGGAAAAATAAGTAAAAGAGTAAAGAACAGCCATTCAAAGAGCTCAGGTGCATTTCCATGATCATACAGGTTTATCTAATGCTTAATGAATTATTCCAGTTGTAAATGACCATCATTAATAAACTTAAAAGGCAGGATTCAGACGGCTAAATAAGCCACTCTGTGTCACCCTGACCTCCTGACACGTTTTAATCTGCTTGTTTGCAATACAACATCTACACAGGACGTAATGCAAAACGTACTTCGATAAAGAACGTAACGCCAGTTCAGATGTGAGCAGGTGTATTGTGAACAGTGTTGGGGGTAATGCATTACAAGTAACACGAGTTACGTAATCAGATTACTTTTTTCAAGTAACTAGTAAAGTAACGCATTACTTTTTAATTTACAAGAAAATATCTGAGTTACTTTTTCAAAAAAGTGACGCCAGTTACTTTGTATTCCCATTTTTTGACTGACAAGCCTCCTGTTCCCATATTGGGTGAAATCGGAAGTATGGAGGCGTTGTGTGCGCTGTGTGAACATGATGTTACTGTAGTTCTAGACTAAATGAGTGGGATTCATCCCACTCACAAAAAAACAAAAAACAAAACAGATTTAGTATTCATCAAAATTAATCAAAACCGTGAAATGCAAACTCAGAATATGACGCAAACCTGCAATAATTAAATATATTAAATAACACAAATGTATCTATTCCCATTTTATTAACAGTGTTTTGCTGCTGACCTTTGATGATCCAGTTCAACCATACTAATAATCAAAAATGACTTTAGATAAACTAACAATTGTGCTTCATTGTTTTTTTTTTTATTGCGAAAGAGTGTTGAACCTTCTTCTCCTGTGTTCTACTGTACAGACGTGAACTTACTTTTCCTTCAGCCTGCGGTTTATTCATTACACTTCTTGGTGGGAAAGGGCTTTTACATTTGCTATAAATAGAACTTCTTATATTAAAAAACAATCAAGCCCCTGCTCATATTTAAAAAAAGTAACGTGAAAGTAACGTTGTAATGTAACACATTACTTTCCATAAAAAGTAACTAAGTAACATATTTAGTTACTTTTTTAGGGAGTAATGCAATATTGTAAGGCATTACTTTTAAAAGTAACTTTCCCCAACACTGATTGTGAATCACATTTTTTGCATTGTGACAAAACTGTTCTTTAAAATTAGTCTTTTAATTTTAGATTTGCACATCATTTGAGTGAAGTAACATTTAGGCTTCTGTGATAAATGCTGTGACGTGCATTAAAATGTAACATCATAATTTTTTAAAAAACTTTTACGGACACTTCTGCAGTGTAAACTGACACCTAAAATCATCAATAAAATGATAATAAATATTTAAAAAATATATATTTTTAACAGGAAGATATTTTTGGCATCAGATAAAAAAATGAATAAAACATTACAAATAAAACAAATCAAAAATTTAAATATATAAATATAAAAAAATACATAAAATTTAATAATTAATAATAACATTAAGATATTTGCATTTGTAATATGTCAGAAATACACTTTGTATATATTTTTTGCTAAACATTTCTATTTTGTTTTCTCATTAAAGAAATTTTCACTTGCAACAGCAAAATAAAATAAATACAAATATTACAAAATTATACAAACACAAAATTTATATTCTTTGTCCTTATCAGATAAGGACATTAACAATAAAAAAGAAAGCTCATTAAAGATGTAAAAAATGATCCAGACGTGCTTGTTATCAGCATGACAGATTAATCGAGCATTAAATCAGATTGTTCAGCTCTTGCTTTAGCGGCTGACTGTGAACTGCAGAGGTCAGTGGCCTATAGAAAGGGTCAAGGTAATTATGATGATTTATAAAAGACAAACTATGCAGAAGGTCCAGGGCTGAGTAATTATGTGCGCTAGTTTTTCTCTATTCAGAAATGCGAGGTTGCCAGATTAGTCGGTGAAGTCAGAGAGGCTCTGAATGGGTCAAATTATTCTTATTATGTGCTGTTTGTTCTAGAGCTGCTTGAGCGCATTCAGTATTCATATTCAAAGAGCTTGAAGAGACTCGCAAGTGCAGATTCAGACACAGCCTCAAAAACAGAAACAAAAAGATGAAAAGGACTGCTCCAGGAACCATTCTTTAAAATGGAAAGCAAACAAATGAAAGTCTTTCGGTTTATAATGATTAATAATGATGATATTGTTTTTGTCAAAAATGTGTAAGGAAATTGGGCAAATTTTTTTTTTTTTTTATTATATTATATTTACTATTACTACTATATAATTTATTAATATTTTGAATAAGTTTAGTAAATATTATTTTATATTTAAAACTTTCTGCTTTTTTAAATATCTCTTGAAGTTTTATTTTAGTTTTAATAACTTTAGTACCTCAACTTGCTTTATTTCAATTAATTGGCAACGCTTTATTTCATTTTTTAAAACTTTTTTAATTAAATTTTTTTAATTGTTTTTGTTGTAGTTAAAGCACTGCATGAAACGCTTTATTTCATTAAAAAAAAAAAAAAATATATATATATATATATTATATATATATAATTATAAATATATTATATATATATATATATATACACACACGATACTTTCTTAAAGAAAAAGAAGCCTTTTCATGAAAAAATGAAGGACTTGTGTTTTTTCCCAAGAAAGAATTACTTATCATAGATCAAAAGAAAAACACACACATTGCATACTTAGTAAGAGAGAGTTTTGAAAAAATATAAATAAATAAATAATAAATTTAAAATTTAAAAAAATGTATTTAAACAAAAAAAAAACCAATTAATTTAAAGTGTATTTAACATTTCTTTTTATGCAGCTGCAAAAGCAAACTTTTGTCATTGGTGTGTGATTTGGTGCTTGATGCAGTAAGTTTACTTTCAGTGACTTGTCTTGAAGTGCAGAGCAAGTCTTTATTTGCTCATGGATTTGTGTGGACAGATACTCACGGTCTCTGACAGAATGACCGCCTCACTGGGCTGCAGCGGGTTCTCAGCCGTCTTCAGCTCCTTATCAAACAGCTCCTGGTGTTTGCTGTTCCTTTTCTCTTTCTTTTTCTCCTTCCTGTCTTTCTCAGGTTCGTCTCGATCCAGTTTATCCTGAGACTTACAGTGCAGCTTCTTTGGTAAGAGAGGCTCCAAGGCAAATCTATCAGATGAGAGAGAGAAGAGGAGGATGCAGATAATCGAGCGGCGGCTGTGTTTTATTGGATAAGACTTCTGGGCTGTTTAATATCACAGAGAAGCCTCTTATGAAGTCTTGAGCAAATATTAGCACTCATTTGACATTTTGCTCTAACTGTAAACTCAAAAGCAAGTTTCTGGTGTTCAGTCTCAAGTGTCATGGCAACCAATCATATTAGCTAATTGAAAATGACACATTATATTTTTATAACATGTTATTCTTAGTGATCAGGGCTCAGACCTGGGATTTTTTTTCTTTTTCTGCCATCCTAGTGAGTTTGATGTCAACCAATTTTGTTATTGAGCTATATTTTTACAGGCCTCACCAATAAATAAATAAATAAATAAATAAATAAATAAATAAATAAATAAATAAAAAATAAATAAAAAATAAAAGGTGAAAACATAATAATTAAAATTTTTATAATTTTAATTATAATGTTTATATGGTTTTTGAATTATTAAAATTTAAATAAAAATAAATATAAGGTTAAAAAAAAAAAAAGTTTGCATTTTTAATATAATATATTTAATATATTTTTAATTTTAAATTTTTATTTTCTGTTTTCATTAAACATTTTCTGAAGAAAAAGGTTTTTAATTTGAAAATAGTCATATTAAAATAAGGACATAAAAAATTTAATTATTAAAATGCAAAAAAAGGGTCAGAAATATATATCAATATGTTTTTTGTAAAACGTTTAAATGTTTTTTTACCCATTAAACATGTTTAAAAGTTCTTAATTTGTAATAATTGCTGGAATATAATGTATAACAATATCCAGATGTAATATAACCCTACGAGAGCTATATACTAAGCTGTTAAAAAATAACATTGCTTGCATCAAAATACATAAATCAATTTCATATTTTTGAGAAAACATTATGCCAGCAAGCTAATGATACCCAAATAACATTTAAATCAACAAAATCTGCAATAACGGTCTTTAATAAACCATAGGAAACTAAATGTTCAAGTTTGCAAAGCACAAAAGCCCATGATTGATGAACGTAAGATGCAGCAGCACTGACTCGAAAACGCTCTCATGCCGGCTCCATCCTTATCTGCCGTTTCATAAAGTAAATGAAAACCACAGAAAGTGTATTTGTTAGCACAAGCGTACGTGAACCCAGACAGCTCGACTCTGCACAGAAAAACTGTGTCATCACTATTGGATTTCAGGTCCAAAGCTCAGAACAAACTAGTTTCTTAAAAACGCAGCGATGCCGGATAGAAATCGTACATCATCCATGCAAACGTGCTCCCGCAAAAGAGAATCTCTGCATTAAAGTGTGGTTCATATCTGCTGACCTGGGCGATAATAAGACTCGCGGGCGGTTTTGTACAGCGGGAAGCAGCGAAGACGCCCAGCAGAATCTCTGGCTCTCATAATCAGAATGTCGGGCTCAAGCGAATCAAAGCGCTTTAATGAGATGGATTAACTAATCAAATGAAAGCTCTTGTGAAGCGCTGCCCTTGATAGAATCGCTCTCTTCAAACATGCACTAATTAATCCTTAAGGCTGGCATCTGTGTGTCCGCCGCGCTACACTGCCAGCAACCTGACAGGGAACAGAGACATGCCACGAGATCACAGGCGTTTAACACTCATACACACATCTGAGTCTGTCTCAACTGATGGAACATCTTAAAGTGAAATATAATGAATTCTTGATGATTCTTGGAGAAACAGCAGGTGATTCAGTGCAGTACGGCTGTAAGTGTGCATGAGAACCAACCGCATGCTAAGAGAAATCACAAAGGACAGAAATGAAAAAGTCACTCTAACCTAGGAAGTGTTCTGTGCTAGTCCTCCTGTAACGGCTAAATGAAGAAAATAAGTCACTCCACTAATGTGGCTTTTTCAGTGGCTGATGCTGATATCTGGAGAGAGATCATTATTTAAATAATGAAACATTTTACTTCTTGTTTAAACGGTTTTGACCCAGATTAGAAACTCCTGTTTTACGTACAGTATGTCTACTATAGGCTTGCAGTGCTATTTTAGTATCCTTTATATTCTATCATAGTTTCTGTTTGTATTTTGAATAGATTTTTTTTTAATGATTTCGGTTTTTAATTTTAGTCAATGTTTTAGTAAATATTCTATCATAGTCTGTTAATATTCTTGGTTTTTATTTTAATTTTATTTGAAGTTTTTGCTATTGTGTTGTTTTTGTATTTTTTATTTGTTTTTGTAAATATATCTATATAGCTCTTTTAGGTTTTATGTTTAGTTTTAGTTTTTTTTTAGTATTTCATTGTTTTAAATTTTTTATTTACATTTTTTATTATTTAACTTTCAGTGAATATTTATTTTATTTCAAGTAATGAAACAATTATATAATATACTATATTAACTTATTTATGAAATCAAAATTTCATAAATAATAATACCTAACTAATAATAAGGCTACTGTCTAAAAGTTTAGGGACCAGTATGATTTCTAATGTTTTTAAAAGCTGTCTCTTCTGCTCACAAAGGCTGTATATACTTGATCAAAAAATAAAAGTAAAAAAAGTAATACTGTGAAATATTATTACAAATTAAAATAACTGTTTTCTATTTGAATATATTTTAGAATGTAATTTATTCCTGTGATCAAATCTGAATTTTCAGCATCATTACTCCAGTCTTCAGTGTCACATGATCTTCAGAAATCATTATAATATGCTAATTTGCAGCTCAAGAAGCATTGTTCATTATCAGTGTGGAAAACAGTTGTGCTGCTTCATATTTTTGTAGAAAGTGACTTTTCAGGAATGGCTGATGAATAGAAAGACAAAAAACAGCATTTATTGGCAAATCTTTTGTAATATTATAAGTGTCTTTACTGTTTTGATCAATTTAATGCATTCTAAACCATACTGTATGTATAAACAGTAAAAAGAAAGAATGAAAGAAAGCAATAAAAGTGAAATATCTGCACATTGCTCTAGCAGTGGTCTGGATGGTGTGTGTGTGTGTGTGTGTTTACCCGTCTGATCCCGGTCTGGAGGGAGAGTTGTCTGATGATATGGAGGTCACAGACACGACAGACAGGGGCCTCTGAGATGACGGCATGGTGAAGGAGCGAACCATTGAATGCGGGCGACTGCCCCGCCGCTCGTCCAACACGGGAGGCTGAAACACACCACATTTCATCAGTTCTTTAAAAATTCTGTCATTAATTACTCACCCTCATGACATTCCAAACCTGTAAGACTTTCGGATTCTTTTAATTTGGATTATTTTAACGATGTGCTTACTACGTTTCTGGACCTTGATCGTGGTAGGATCCTTGCTCTCTCTGGAGGGTCAGAGACCTCTCAGAATTCCTCAAAAATATCTTAATTTGTGTTCTGAAGATGAATGAAGGTCTTACAGGTTTGGAATGACGTGAGGGTGAGTAATTAATGACAGACTTTTCATTTCTGGGTGAACTATCCCTTTAAGAGTTCAGACCACACACACCGACTCGATGAACAGGCCAAGTGTGAGTATGTTCCTGCTGATTCTCATTGCTTTAATACAGCCTTTGCCTCTTTCTGTGTGAATCTCGTATGTACATTATGAGATTATGAACTGCTCATACCTTCCTTGTCTTCCTCCTGTCCTGCGCTGTCCTTGAAACAGATACATGTAGCACAGACGCGTCCTCAGTCTTTCACACACTGTATAGAAAGCTTTGCTGCTAATTCTAGAGCCTTGGCAGAGCACGGCGATCAATAACTGCCAGCTACTGCAACTCTCTCTCTCTCTCTCTCTCTCTCTCTCTCTCTATCTCTCATGCGCTCACTCTCTTTCTCTACCTGTCTGCCGTACTCTTTTCTTCCCGTCTCTCATTCCCTCCTCCAGCATTCTCCTGTCAGAGATCTCAGCATGTCTGTTCGGACCAGAGGAGGGGCACGATTCTTTACAGTGTGTTTGGGACTGTAAGTGTGTCACAGTTACAAAGACACACAATCACTCAGTGCGTCTCCAAACACAGCTGTGGAAACTTTCGCTCTACTTTTCTAAGGTTTTCCCACACCAAATGCAGTAAAAATGATGGGAAAAAAGTGTGTGTGTGTGTGTAACAACATGCCACGAAAAAATCTAGTCTAGTATATCAAACCATATTTCCAAAAAGCAAAGACATATTATCATAAAAAATAAATAAATAAATAAATAAAATATTATTTATCATTGAACAGTAGCATTAATACAATTACAAATCTTATTTATTTTTGCTACACACATGATTTTCTATGTGAACATGGATAATATTTTGTAAAAGGAAGAAGGTGAGATGTCTTAAACTGTATATGGGTCAACTACAACTGCAAAAGCTTTTTACTCAAAAGTTTTTAGAAAATGAGACATCAATCATATATTAAAATGCTGCATTAAGTAACTTACGCTCTTTTATTATAAATAATAATAATAATAACGGTATTTTTTTTAAAGTAAATTAAATGAAGCATTGACTGGCATGTTTTGTCAGTGAAGTTAGACCTAATTAAAAGGTAATGAGTCTCAATAACAGCACTGATGAACTACTTGATTAAGTTTGTGGCAGGTGTTACAAAAAACTAGCAGGCTTATAGGGAAGACAATTTTGATGATAAACCTATCATAATTTGATTAACAACATAATAGAACTGATTAAAAAATAATTTAAATTAAAACATATATATATATATATATATATATATATATATATATATATATATATATTATATATATATATATATATATATATATATATATAAAACATGTGTGCATTAAATATGTAAATATATGTATATTCTTGGAAAATAACCATTTGAAAAATTTCTATGGAAGACTGTTCACACCATGTAATTGTGACTTTCTAGCAATATGGACTTGATCAAAGTCTGAACTGTTAGATATAATTATTTTTCTCACAATTCTGCTCTGAATTCCAAGCAATTGCAATTCTGGGTTTTTCTTACATTTCCGAGTATATATGTGACCCTGGAGCACAAAAGCAGTCTTAAGTCTGTGGGGTGTGTTTGTAGTTGAGTGTTGAGTCTTAAGTCTCTGGGGTAAATGATTGATTTTTTCTTTATGCCAAAAATCATTAGGATATCAAGTAAAGATCATGTTCCATGAAGATATTTTGTAAATTTCATATGGTAAATATATCAAAACTTATTTTTTGATTAGTAATATGCATTGCTAAGAACTTCATTTGGACAACTTTAAAGATGATTTTCTCAGTTTTTTTATTTTTTTGCACCCTCAGATTCCAGATTTTCAAATAGTTGTATCTCGACCAAAAATTGTCCGATCCTAATAATCCATACATCAAGGGAAAGCTTATTTATTCAGCTTTCAGATGATGTATAAATCTTAATTTTAAATAATGGTGTCATTTTTTTCATATTAATTAATAATGATTATAGAATTAATTTTGAACACAAAGTTGTTAAAAAATCAGTTTTACAACAAAATAGCTTTAAAAAAAAGCACTTATTTTTACATGAATATTTTAATGTCATAGCGGATGAACAAAAAAGTATTCAGCCTGATAATACTATGAGTTACTGTTAGGATTTTTTTATAGTTACCTTGAAAAATAAGCCAGACTTACAGCTCTATTTAAGCAGTAACAGCATTTAAAACTGCAATTGCACAATGCCTCATAATCATCTAACAGCTGCCATGACTTCATTCAGTACAAAATGTCTATAGTGCTTTTCACAATACATATTCTAAAGCAGCTTATCTTCATAAAGCAGCACATTTAAATAATAATGCCCAGTGAGCAAATCAAAACAGCGTCCCAAGATAGTGAGGAAGAAAAACCAAGACCCAACACAGACAAATGCAGACAAACATGCAACACATAAATCAGACACAGAATGTGTGTAATAGTTCATAGCCATCTGTTTGTATTGTGAGGTAAGAGTCCATCCTGAGGTCATGTGATGCATGCAAGCGAGCTGTGATGAACAACATTCGTGAATGTGTGAAGGCTGATGGTTATGGCGGAGTGAATGATGAAGGCGTGATGCAGCATGATTTGGAAAGTGACCGTCTGTTGGGACTCACTAGTGCTCTGACGCCGTACTGCTTCTCCACCTTCTCTTTCAGCTGTTTGAAACACACCTCCAAACGCTCGTGAAACGGACGAAGAGCATCCGTCACCTTCTCGCCGTGGATACGAACTCCTTCTGCCAGGTTCGGGATCTGAAAGAGACGCAGACAAACAAAAGCACAGCAATTAAACCACAATCTTACATAAAACTTGAGAAAAAATGACTAAAGCATTCACACTGACAGGAACCGTTATAAAAGACACACTCAACAAATGTTTATCTAGACCCAATACCATAAAGCTCTTCAAAAGCGCTTTAAAATTCAAATAAAAACATACACATTCTAGTTACAAAACAGTATAGAAAACTAAATGTTTGTATTGCTTCTATAATGCGTTTATTATATAAATACTTTTTTTTAATTTAGCCACAGAGATAGTCTACAGTAAAATAAAATAAAGGAACCATTACAACTACAATGACAAAAACTAACAACTGTATATTCACAACTGTATATAACTACAGTACCATTAACATTAACCTAGATAAATAAATATTGTAAATAGCTGATGTTCATTGTTAGTTTATGATAATTCCATGTTAACTAATTAAACAAAATACAAACAAAATCACTGAGCATTTACCCCAAAAATCAACCTACATGAATATGTGAGGGAAAAAAATAAAGCACTTTCTGCTCTTTAACATGCATTCACAAAAACAAAATACCAAAAATATACTTTGACTTAATATACTTATTACCTTATGTAATTACTTTATTTTAAAATGTTTTGCTAACCTCTTTTGACTGCAATTTTTTTTGGTTGCAAAGCAATATATAAAAGCACATTTTTATAGTTTATAATGTCTTTATTCTCTATAAACACATACATTTGTCTATACAGTAAAATGAAATACAAATAAATTTTATTCTCTATAAACGCATATAAATTATGATTAATCACATCCAAAATAAAAGTTTTGTTTACATAATATATGTGTGTATACTGTGTATATTTATTATGTATATATAAATACACACACATGCATGTATATATTTAAGAAGAATATGTTATGTTTATATATTAAATATATTTATATATAATATAAAATATAAGAATATAAAAAATATATAAATGTATAATACATGTAAATATTTTCTAAATATATAATTTATGTGTGTGTATTTATATATACATAATAAATATACCCTGTACACATACATATATTATGTAAACAAAACTTTTATTTTGGATGTGATTACTCGTGATTAATCATTTGACAGCCCTAATATAAATACAAATAAATGGACATCATAAAGAACAACGGTATATTAATAAATTACATTACCATTGCATTAACCAAGATAAATAAATATTGTAAATGAAATGAAAGCACTGAGCATTCTCCCCAAAGTCAACCTCACTAATCAACTAGATGTGTACTGTCGAAGTGAGACGTAACCTGTAGCTCTTCTGGACTGATTTACTCAAGCCTCTCGGTCGCAGTGATTCACCTCGGCCTGAAATATCACTCTGAGGTTCAATTTTCTGTCTTCTACATAAAATCTCTGGCCTGACAAGACACATAAAACAGGCAACCAGCCACTAAAGCACCGGCGCTGGCTTTATTTGCAAGCTACAGTGAAAGACGGATCATATTACACAGGATTTCAAACAAACCTTTGTGCACAAGCAGTCATCGCACAAAGCACTGCGTTCTCTCTCAAATATGACTCAAAAAGTCTCCTGCTAATCTGAATGTACAGAATAAAGCATAACACATCAGATAGGATATAACAGTGCTGAATGTGCGCACACACACACACACAGAATCTGAACTGCTCAGCTAATTGCAAAGAGAGGTGCTGCTGTCTCCAGACATTATGAGAGTAAATCAGAGTGCTATAAAGATGAGGTTTTTCTGAACCAAAAACTCCAACAAGCTTCCCCTTCAACTGATGCAATGCAGCGCAATGCGATGGAGAGGAACACTTTCTCGCGCTCACGTCAAAATGGTCATCAACCATGAAAGTAAAGATATCAAGCTTCTCTTCAGAATTTTAAACAACCTCTCGAAAGAAAAGAAGAAAAACACAGAGATCATACTTTTGTTTTATCTCTGAAAGAACAAAAGCACTTTATAACAATTTTCTAGCAGTTTTTGACTTGTTTTCCAGTACAAATATGTCAATGACACACAGATAAGCAATGTGACATATGTCTCATCACATAAGTGAAAATCAAGTTAATGTGCCAATGAAGAAAAAAATAAACTTCATTCAAATGGAAAACATTTTTTTCTGACCCAAACTGCATACTTGTTTGTGTCTCAGGTAAATATATCTGGATTTCTGAATACTTGTTTAAATATTTAAAGTATTGAAATGTTTTAAAAAAATATTTGTTTAAATGCATTTAAATATTTAAATCCCTTAATGTTTAATTATTTGTTTAAATATCTGAAATATTTACTTTTTAAACATTTATATATAAGTATCTGTAAAGTTTACAGATTTAAGTACTTAATTTTAAATGCATGAATATTTGTTTAAATATGTTGGTGCTTGCTCTATACAGGTGAAGAGTTTAATTAACACGATCACGTTAACAAACAAATGTACATAAGGATAATTTATGCTAAATAATTTTATAGCTCCCTTATTAAATACACAATATACTGTAGCACGATTTTTCCAACTCGAGCTCTGAATTCTACATAACACAGAAGCGATGCGGAGTTTGTTCAGATGCTCCTGCAGTTCAACAGTCGTGAGAGGATTCCTGCTTTAATAAGGGTTGTTAGCACCGCAGGGAGTTTCTGAAGGAGAAAGAGATACAGACAGATAGAGCACTGCTCGTGTCTCCAGGCAAACCCAGACCTTTATAACATGATCAGAGTGAGGGAATTCTGGGTAGACTGTAGAGTGGCAAAACCGCTACAAAAGCAGGCTGCCAAATCACACAAACACAACTACACATACGTCTCATCAGAGAACTCTGACTGAAAATATAACTGATGAGCACATATGGACACGGAATGAAGAATTCAGTGCTCAAACGCAGAGATCATCAATGCTTTCCTTCAGTTTGAATATCTTCCTGTTATAAATAGTAGAACATATGGTACAAACACCCAAGGTCATGAGTATGATGACGTTTCTAGTAATCCTGCTGTGCTTGATTAGGATTGGAGCTCAACTCAACAACACACGGGTCCTCCAGAAGTGGGTTTGGACTGAAAACACATAAACTTACATATATTTTATTCTAAAAACCTGGTAAGCACGACCTGGAGAAGACACACGCTGTGTGTAAATCATGTCACACAATAAAATATGCAGGGGGGTAATACCCATAGATATGTATAGATGCCCTATTCGACCGCTCCAGATACTTTACTCCAATGATGTTTGCAGTGTTATTTCAGTATTACTGAGGAATTATTATAGTTTTTATTATTTGAATAATAACAATAATAATATTACTATTATCATATACCATTTTTTATTAAAATATTATATATATATATATATATATATATATATATATATATATATATATATATATATATATATATATATATATATATATATATATAATTTTTTTGAATCAGTTATCTTCATATTTTATGTTTTTATTTTCATTTTAGTTACATTTAGTAATTTAGTTGTTTCTGTCATTTTTCATTTATTTAAATTTCTGATTTTAGTTTTAGTTATTTTAGTGCATTTTAGTGCAAGGCAAACTTAATTAAAATGAAAAATGTAGCTGAAATAAAAAATTATATATTTTGTATTTTATTTCAAGAATAACAAAAACATATTTTAGTTCAAGCAACATTTTTTTTGTTTAAGTTTTATTTAACTATAAGAACCCTGGTTGTTTGGCTCCCAACATTCTTTAGAATATTTTTTATGCTCTGCTGGAGAAGAAAAAAAAAAAATTCATATAAACAAACATAGCAAAATAAAAGGTTGTAGTCTATTATGTCTTAAAATAAAATAAAATAAAAACTAGGCATTAATCACAAAGAGATTGTTCGCAACTCTTATTATGGTCATTGTGTACCATTCTACAAAGGCAAAAATATACTTACAAATACGCAAAAGTTAAAAATTAAAACTGGAGCACTTGTGCACTTATGAGTGAAGCGACATCTGAGATCATCTGAGTTCATCTGGAGTTCATGTACAAGTCTAAATTCTTGTGATCTGCCCTAAAACTAATCTAGTATCACATAGAGGCTCTGAAAGTGAGTTTGCCGTGACATTTTTGCCCCATTTATGACAATGCAAGCTGGCAGAGAGACATGAATGATTCGATTTTTCACATGCATGATCACACAGTCCATCAACACAGTGCTGGATGAATTGCTCCTCGTTAACACACAATAAACTCACCAGATCCTCATGCTACGTTACCAGCTGAAGCTCCTGCTCTTGCCTGAGTTAAGTGCTTTTCTCAGTGTGAAAGATGCAGGCTAACATGAATGAAGCGGCGCAAATAAAAGCACCTGACTTCTGTGAATAACAGCTGAGAGAGCAGCACATTCACACAGATCAGCCCAGTCCTGTATATAAGAGACTCGGCTGCGCTCTGAGACCAAACAGGGAAAGCAAACCTAATCAAAAGCTGAAATCTGCAGGGGGATTGTCCTGCCTTTCCACCGCTGTTTACACCGTTCTGACAGAGCATCGATAGCGGCATGTGAAAAAATGTACACTTCTACCTTCAGGACGGGGTGTATTGATCGCCATATCTCACCGAAAAAGTGGCTTTGGGTTCCTTTTGTGCTGTCAAATGCAAATTCTTCACGGTTAAAGCATTCGTCTGTGATTGCATAAACATTACAGTCATTAATGTTCATCATCTGCTCATATAAATGAGCCGAACACCATCAAAGCTATAACAATTGAACTTAAAAGTGTAAATAATGCGGTGAGATGGCTACAACGCATCTCTGAGGAACGCTCTATATAATAAAGACAGAGCTTTTCTGAACCGTGTTTCATTCGTTTCTCCATAACTGATTTGTGCGACTCAGCTTATTGTCGTCTTTGCCGTGTCGTCGTGTCTTTAAAACACATCTGAGGTAAGACAAAGCATGAGACGTATTTCATTCTGTGACAGGATGACAGCTGCTGTAACTCATCTCATGCAAATGTCCTGACATGACATGAATACGTGAGGAAAAATAAAAAGCTCCAGTCAAAAACAAGATGATTGATACATTCAACAAATGGCATCAAACAGCCTCTATCATGTCAGAAATACATTCGTGTTGTTTTACAAAATGGTCTCTCTTTAATATGTGCATAATGACTTTTACTTTGTCATCACAAGCATTTTTCTAAACTGAATATCAAAAATGCTTTTTTGTTTTTAAACAGATTTTTCTCCAAATGCTGTTGCTTCATGTATTATTTTAGTATCACTAAAACAGTACTGTAGTTTACTAAAGTTTATTATTTGATATATTCATATTTTCAATCAGTTTTAAATTTTAGATTTTCTATTCTCATTATAATTTGAGCTACAATCTTAGGAATTTTGCTGTGCATGTTTGCTATCTTTTGTAGTTTTTTTGTCTGTACATGTATTTTCTATTTCAGTTTTAATTAAGTACATCAAGTTAAACTAAATTAAAATGAGAAATGTTGCAACTAGCTAAAATTTCAGTTAATGCTGATTTTATTTCAAGTAACACATTTTTTTTTATTTGGTTTTAATTTTAGTTTCAGTTATTTTTTTTATTATAAACAGATATAGAAAATATAGAAATGTTCTATATTTGAGACGGACTAAATCCAGAAGAACTGTGGCAATGTCTCCAAGATGCCTCAAGAAACCTCCCTGCAAAGCTGCAGTACTGTTAAAAGTTTTAGGCACTTGTGTAAAAATACTGTAAAATGAGGATGCTGTCTTTATCAAATAACTTCTATTAACTAAATTAAATCAACATTTGGTGTGAGTATCCTATTGCACTCAGTGCACTTGTGGATAATTTTTCAGCGAGCTTTGCAGGTAGTTTTCTTGAAGCATCTTGGAGACGTTGGCACAGTTCTTCTGGATTGAGTGTGTCTCAGTTTGTTCTGTTTCTTCATGTCACTCCAGACAGACTGATGATGATCAGATCACATCTCTGTGTGGAGCACTGGCTGCTGTCAGACGGAAATCTCACTGATTATCACAATTAATGGCAAAATGAATGTTTGGAAATGTGAACTGATATTTCCTACTGACACACTATAACAAAAGATAGAAATAACTGACTTAAAACCATTTTTAGCTGCTGAAAACACTAGTGTTCACCACTGTATTTATTGTCTTTGAATATATTTTATATGTATTTATAAGTAAGTATATACACACTGTAAGTAATAAAATAAAATGTAAAGGAAACATTTTTTTTTTATTTTTTTTTATGTGTATTTACACTGTAAGTAATAAAATTAACAGTGAATTATTGTGGATTTATAAATTTTTATGGGGGTTGTAGAGGGTTCAAATGAATTTAATGGAATTATTAGTTAAATCTGTTGATGGTGTGTGTGGGGGAAAAACCTGTAAAAGCTAATAACACAGGCTCATCCGGGTAACAGCAGTCGGCGCTGTACTCTTGCTTGAACTATTTTTTTTCTTGGTGGAAGCTTTGCATTTGTTTAGCTAATAAAATATTAAAACTTGATTCAAAATGGTGTACAATTGTTTAATTATGTCATCCTGGTATCGCAGACTCGCTCTCGTTTCATACAAAGCAGCTGCTGACATTTTGCTATGATTGTTTTGTATGCTGTAATGGATTATAAGAGAGCTAACAAACTGGTAAGGTTTTAAAACATTTTTGTCTTAATTCTTTTATTGCCTTAATTATTTTGTGGTGAAATGTTGTGTAATACGTGGTTTGCCTGCACCGTTTCCCTTAAATGTCTGTTTAGTTTGAATTTGCCGCTTGCTCGCAAGTGCTGTCTTCACGGAAGCTTGCGTTCAAATATTTCAACTCAAATCAATATTTTGCATCTAATTACTTACTTATGTGGCAAGTAGCCGTGTAATAAGCGGGGTCCTTCGTGTCGGGATCCTGATCCCCCTGTCGGGGTTTATTCTGCGAGAACAACAGGCTGGATGTACATCAGCCCTTACTTAACATTGAATTCACCTAGACAAATAAATACTGTAAACAGCTGTTGTTTATTTGTAGTTTTTTGATCGCTAATGCATTAATTGTTAACAAACTGCACCTAATATATTACCTAATGTTTATTTAATTTAGCTTGACATGGCAACACAATATGTTTGGCCTTGTACAATATTTCAAATCTTTTTGAATGTGAAATGACCCTGTAAGTAATAAAATAAAATGTAAAGGAAACATTTGTAATTTGTAGATGACAACTAATCAAAAGCATCAAAATTTGTTGCCATCTCTCTCAAGAAGAGACAAGCATGATTCTCCACACATTCCTGACATACAGTACGGGAAGCTACAGATCATGTTTATCCAGCAAACACACATCTCCAGCAGCTTTTCTGTAGCAGAGAGAGTTTGACAGGCTTGTTTTCCATCCCTTGTACAAACTATATAGAGTTACATCAAAACCTCACATCTGTTCTGCTCACGGAAAAGCTCATCAGCGGCCATCTATCTTTACATCTGCCTGGAAACACATCGACACACCAGCCTCTCTCTGTCGTTACATTTCTGTCCACGTCCCTGAAGAGAACGTGTCCTTCAATAACCATTACACAACAGAAGCGTTTATGTGCTGAGAGTAACTATATACGACGTGCGTCCGGATCAGACAAACAGGCTGAACGCTCGGACAGCTGCTCAGACTGATGACTATTCATCACACACACGACAGAGAACAAGTCAAAGTCAAACAGGAGACGCATAAAAATTTGTTCCAACATGTTTTAACCAATGAATTTCCATGACTGCCTTGTGTGATTACTAGAACTTTAAGCCCTCTGAAACGTGCACAAAAGGCCAAAACATGATACAATTCATATGATTTTTTTGGATAATTGTTTTTAGGATTTCTTTCACACCTTGTTAGGGGCGTCCACACACGCTAAGGAATGTTTTTTTTTTTCTTTTTAAAGCGCAGCACCGAACACGAGGGTCTTGAGACACACTGCAATAATAATATCAAATAAAACAGTTGCTACTGTAAACAAAAGCTTGCAACACTTAATTCCGCCCATGTGGTCTTCTGATTGGTCCACTGTTTTGGAACTGACAACGATGACTGCCGTTGCATGTAAAAGTTGAAATTTTAACTTGACACAGCATCTTAAAAACATGGCGCTCGTGCAAGATGCTGCAAACGGTCATACACGATCGTCTAGTGCATTTACACAAAAAAGTTTTAAATTTTAACTTGACACAGCATCTTAAAAACATGGCGCTCGTGTAAATCTCTCATTATATTTCAAAATATTGGATTAATTTTTTTTTCATCAACTTGACTTCTTTCAATTAGCACAGGTTTTGTATTTATTTTGAAAACAGCTGATTGTAGGCCTCACTGCAGTGTTAATTTTGGCAGGCATTTTTGATTTAGTCTTTATCTTGAGATGAAAATGCTTAATAGTCTTAGTCACATTTAGTCTAGTTTTAGTCCACGAAAAGTCATTGCATTTTTGTCAACTTTTAGTCATTACTTTTAGTCAGTAGTTTTAGCCAAACTATAGTTACCAAAATTATTTTGGTAGCTATTTTTATATGTAGTCTTTAAACTAAAAGAATCATTAATTCGTCTCTCTTTAGACCAAATCAATTAAGCTTATGAGAAATTTGAATCAAGGACTGAATTTGAAAAAAATTTAATAAATTATGACAATTTTCATTTTTGGGTGAACTATCCCTTTAACAGTAGTGAAAAAGAAGCAACTTATAAAAATATTATTATTATATATTTAAAAACAAAAAAGAAGCACAATAAGACAAGTACAATACAGTATACATTGCAGACGAAGGTGAGATGGGTCAAATCAACTGTATCAGAGCTCATTGGAGGTCAAATGAAACAGGTGAAGGCTTCTCAATTTCCTTCAAAGCATCAAGACCCGCCTTCACTAACTTTAAGTTAATCGACAACGAATTGTGACTCCCGGGAAAAATGAGACGTCTGCTTACCTTATCCCTAGCCCTTCGGGTGCTGAGGCCATTGTTTCAGATCGCTAGTTCGCGTTTTATTAGCCTATCCATCCACTGCGGCTGCTATACTGACTAGATATGCAAACGCCCCTTATCCGATCGCAATCCAATGACAGGGACGCACATTTTGAAAGGACAATAGTCTATAGGATTTGAAGGACAATAGTCTATAGGATGCATTTTGAATGTCCGGTAAATAACATTATAGTTCAGTCTCGTCTCGTCTTATTATCTCGCCTTTAACTGAAAAAGGCCTATGTAAGATTGTCATTAGATTTAAACTTAACTGAGCTGGATAATGACATCATTGCATTATTGACACACTATTTTCCTAAATGCTGTACTGTTTAAATAAAGGTGACTTGACTTTTAGAAACAAATACAAAACCTTTATTAACCGAAAGAAAACAAGTTGACAAAAGGATCAAATCTAAGATTATGTGATAATACGGTATACTGAGAGATTTACAAGCAATTTAAAGCAAGTTAAATAAAGGATTTACAGCATAGCACAAAAAAAGAGAAAAAAAACATCAAAAAGAGACATCAGCGAGCGACGTGTTGTTGTGCCGTATGACACAGCAGATGTTCTTTTTGGAAAGATAAAAACTTATTTGTCATTGGCATGGGATACATTTCCCACTAAACAGTTATAAATTAAGCTTCATCAGTGCTAAGATCATCTTTAGTAGATCTCTATCTCACACACATACACAGCCGGAGGATTTGATGTGCTGCTCTGCCCTGTAACCATCATCAGTGTTTTGACTGAGTACAGAGCGATAAAAGGCTTTAGATTTGATGATAAAGTCAGTTTGCAGGACCAAACACGTGCTGCTTCAACCAACATGTAGATGTACATCAGTGAATCCCCGGGAGACCTTCCTTTAAATAAAACCTCATGCTGGATATTTATACTGTGTGACAGATGCTTTAAGATCTTCTGAAGAACTGTGATCTCACATCGAGCATGCTGCTTATGAAAACTTATGAGAGAAGTTATGCACAGTTTTATTTTTGAATCAATTCTTTGAGAAAGGACAGCTTAAATCAATTTACAAGAATACATTGTTTGGCAAAGATAGCAGCATGTGGCTGCTTAACTTTAAATCAAACATTACTTTAAAACATTGAAACTCTTATTTATGGGAAGTGACGAGGAAGCTGTTGGAAACTTAACTGTCAAATAATAATAATAAAAAAACATAAAAAATATAGCTTAATTTAATATCACCTGCAAACACCTCATGAATATTCAATATATAACCCAGTACTGCGGTTTTATTATATCATTACCTGCCAGGCAATCAGATCCTTTAGTTTTTCAATCTTCTCCTGGTCATTTGGATGTTCCTGGGTGTATTTCTCAGTGAAAAATGCCTATAGATGACAAAACAACAACTTTAAGTTATAAACACCTACAACCCTCTAAATATACAATATCATTCAAACAATTGGGGTCTGTACGATTTAAAAGAAAATAAATAATAATACTTTTACTCAGCAAGGATGCATTAACTTGATCAAAAGTGACAGTAAAGACATTTATAATGGTAGAAAAGCTTTCTGTTTTGTTCCATGTTGTTCTTTAGAACTTTCTGGTTAAATGATGTTGAGGTCTTCATCGGTTATGGTGAACTAACAGTCATTTACAGAATCCTGAAAGAAATGTTTCCACTAAAATATGGAGGAGCACAACTATTTCCAACATTGATGATGTTAATACATGGCTTTGAGCAGCATATCAGCATACTGATTTCTAAAGAATCACACTGAAGAAAGACACTGAAGATTGGAGTAATGATGCTGAAAATTCAGCTTTGATCACAGGAATAAATTACATTTTACAATATATTCACATAGAAAACAGTTATTTTGAGTTGCAAAAATATTTAAAAATGTTCTGTATTTTAATCACATAAATGCAGCTTTGATGAGAAGACTTTCATGATATAAAATGGCTAAAATAGTTTATACATTCAAATTCTCTTGGTTCACTGTGTTTAATTTTTGTGCCGTGACACAATTTGGCAATAATTACCAGAATAATCACATACCTTCTCATAATTAGTAAAACCGCCCATGACAGCTGGGTCCACTATGCCGTTGAGGAACATAGAGAGGGGGTTGATGGGAAGGCTGGAGTCATTTAAATAGCGTTGGACCATGTTGCTGATTTTCTCATTGGTCAGCTGCATTGTCTCCATAGCGTTTTCCAGCGGACTAATTTCCTCCTGGAGAAAGAAGCAAAAAGATAATTTATGAATAAAACAAACAAGCAGGAAATATTTACAATGCAAAGTGGCAAAGGATGACTCTTACTTTAAGCGGCTGTCTACCACGCTACTGTTACGCAACAACCAAAGTTGCAATCCAACAAACAAACTCCACTAATGAGCAGCGGAACATCAAGAGCATATTTTCAAGTCAAATTATGTGTCATATTCAAAACCGAACCGTTTACTGATGGACTAATGATTGGGTTAACATGTTCCCTCCGAATATCTGGGTCCCATAATGCATCTGTGACAGGATCTGAAATCAGTTTGAGAGACAGACGCTCGGATGTGTCTATCTCGAGAAACTCGTGCCAGGAAGGCTAATGAGAAGGAAAGCACATGAGAGTGTTGTCAGAGAAAACAATCACGGTGAGACGGTGAGAAGGAGAGCTAAAAAGAGACGGTGCAAATTAGAACAAACTAGATAAACACCAGGGCATGCAGTCTGGGTATCACATGATGCTAGAGCCGCAGCACAGTCAAATATTCGTGCCAGCACACGCAACCACAATTCCCTCAGCGCAGGACAGATTCAGGACGACATGATCAGAATAGGATGATGGAAAGAGAGAGTTAGACAGGCTAGGTCTGCTGTAATGGATTGTAGTTAGAGCCAGACAGGCCTGTTTTCATTTTGAGGTTCAAAAGATACTTAACACTGAGTAATATTATTGATTTGACTGCACTGCCCTTTAACTTGTCTTAAAGGTAAATGTTTTATAAATGTATTGCTTTGTATTAAATATTGAGCATTAAAGCATACAACTACATATTACTAGGGATGCAGACAAACACCACTGATGCATGTAAACAATGATCGCCATTGAGGTGACTTAGCTGAATCAGAAATTCAGTAACAACTCTACATTTTTAATTGTATAATTAAGTATTTCATGTGAGCACCACAGTAAGTTGTGCTCACTCTAGAGGGAGTGCGAACAAGACGGCATGCAAATCAACTGCAACAGATCCCTCTTTCTTGAGACAAGCTCTTTAAAAATATCTATAGAAAGTACAAAATGCATTAAAAATGCAACTTTGAGTAGTGAATTCCTGTAGCGTCAAAAATAGTGCACACTTAATATTCATGCAGTCCAAAAAATGGCTTTTGAAGTATTTTTCATTGAACTGATCAGCAAGTCTTACCAAGAACTGTGCAATACAATCAGATAACACCAAAGCTTGTCATTTTCTTTTTAAGAAAAAAACATAAGATGTTCTTATGAACATATTTGAGAACTTTTGAAGAATTGCACTTAGGGACTTTCTTGTGAGCTTCTTAAAACTTCTTTCTTAAGAAAAAAAAAATTGAATGAATATGCTGAGAATTACAATATGGTGTTGTAGTTGTATGTATTATTATTGTAATGTACTGCCATATCATTACAGATTAATCAGTCAACAATACAATTCAATCTAATAAAAACAAACATTTTATAAAATTCAACTTGGATGAAAAAAAGATAAGCTTTTTTGTACAAACAATTCTGTAAAAGATTCTTGAAATGTACTCGTAAGTTTTTTGTGGTCCATCTTACAAATTCGTCCTTGCATTAAAAATTAGGCAGACAAAGAACATATATATTTTTATTAATGGACAAGTTGGTGCTACAATGCTGAGATTTTGGAACCTTTTCACCCTTCAATAAATGCCTCTGGGTCTTTAGAATATGGTGAGAATAAGACGGGTTAAATATACAGTATATATTGCAGACGAAGGTGAGATGGGTCAAATCAACTGTATCAGAGCTCATTGGAGGTCAAGTGAAACAGGTGAAGGCTTCTCATTTTCCTTCAAAGCATCAAGAATCTGTGATATAATGAACCACTGCGGATGCTAAAGCTGTCATACTCACCGCTGAGGCAGACACAACTTCAAACCAGCGCAGGATGCCGGGCAGCTTATAGGCGGTTACGTAAGTCGTCCTTTCAATCCACATGTTCTTTTGGAAGAATGGGAAAAATTTAGCAAAACATTAAGTGAACAGTTAGCATAATGAAAGCTTTTAGCAAAGGGCCACATTTCAGTTAAAGAGTGGCCGCAATTTATTCCTGCGTGCTTTTTTTTTCTTCAATTTAAGCCTCCATTTACTGGCTTTTAATGGATGTTTACCAATAGCAGATGTAAGTGGAGGTCATGGAGGTGGGACAGACTTTATATTTTAATATAATGGTGCCGTGTTCTCAGGTTTGACATCCCGCTGTAATAACTTGATGTGAAGCCATCTTAAAAGGTTTTTACAAATGGCCATTAGAAAAACAGTTCTGAGTTCTTCTAAACGAGGAACTGCAGAGCACTTTACACAAGCGCTGAGTGAAATAACAAAAGGAGAAATGCTTTATTCATTGAAAAGAAAAAGGAAACTCACAGCAAACTCATTGTCCGGATCTTTCTCTCCTTTCCGGACTGGCCGTGAATACTGGAATTTCTGGACTTCATTCACGGTGTAAAAGCTGAAAAATAAAATGCGAATGATTCATTCTCAGAGCGTTTAGTGGTTTTGAGAGGGTTGCTTTGGGTCAAGAGCCAGGAGATGCATGTGTGTGCTTCTAAAAGCAGCCTGGATGATGATTAAAAACACTGAAACACAGCAGGAAAGAAACAACAATCCCACTCCATCAAGGACGTTCTTTGAAAAGAGGAAATGTAAACACTGGACAAGTGCTCTTGAATGAAGTTTACTACCATGACTCGTCAGCATCTTGATCATTCACAGTTTACTGATATTTTGGGCAATACTGTGAATGTTCTGTTTAATGAAGTTTACTACCATGACTCGTCAGCATCTTGATCATTATGTGACAATGCAAAGTAGTGAGTCTATTCTTTGTAAAGAGTCTGACAGCTTTGCAGATTTTTGGGCATTTAAAAACTGACTGTAGCCCAACTAGACAGCTTTTTAGTGCTGCCTGTGAAAGAGCCTATCATTGAGTGGACAAACTTACTGAACAAATACGCCTGTCACTGAATGAGAGTCTGAACAAAACACTGGGTGAGAGATGAACGAGTGTGAATGACTGATGACTACGCACAGTTAACATGACACCAGTTGTGAGTAGCCTGCTGGAAATCCAGTGCTTTTGTGCACATTGCACAAAACGGGTAAGTAATCTTCCCAGCAGTGGGAGTGAAACTTCATAATTAATTTATTTTTGCCAACTGCTGATGTCTAAATAAAAGAAGCTCAGCATTTGACAAAAAGAAGGACAATATATATGCTTTGTTGTCATTTCTCGAGAAAATGCTTAAATGTTTTTGAGTCCGAGTAGATCTGCAGACATTTGAAATATAATAAAAGATAATAATACTAATTTCAGTGGTGCTTCTGTTGAGGAAATGATTCAATGGAGCAGCTTACGCACTATTTCAGATTTCTGAAAGCACAACTGCATGACAACAATAATTAAACTCACGTACTGTTCAACAGCTACAGAAAGAGTCACAGTATGAATCAATGAATGGATATTTAAAGGGATAGTTGACTCAAGAATAAAAAATCAAACATTTTGCTCACTCTTACAGTATGTTGTTCTTTCTACTGTGGAACATAAAAGGAGATATTTGAAGTGTTTTCAACCATACAATGAGAGCCAAAACTGGTTGTTTACCAACTTTCGTAATATCTTCTGTGTTCCACAGAAGCAAGGTTTTGGGTGAACTATCCCTTTAACAGCCCTTCTAGAATTTATGTTGTCATGCATTTTAGATAAACCCGCTCTTATATGTGACCTTAAACCATAAAACCAGTCATATGGGTCAATTTTTTTAAATTGAGATTTATACATCATCTGAAAGCTGAATAAATAAGCTTTCCATTGATATATGGTTTTTTAAGACAGGACAATATCTGAAAATCTGGAATCTGAGGGTGCAAAAAGAATAAAAAAAATAATAAAAGTTATCCAAATGAAGTTCTTAACATTATTACTAATCAGAAATTAAGTTTTGATTTATTTATGCTAGGAGATTTACAAAATATCTTCATGGAACATGATCTTTACTAATATCCTAATGATTTTGGAATAAAAGAAAATTCGATAATTTTCACCCATACAGTGTATTGTGGGCTAATGCTACAAATATACCTGTGCGACATATGACTGGTTTTGTGCTCCAGGGTCACATATGGAACGTAAACTCTACTTGGTGGCTTTACATATCAGTCAGTTGGTCTCTTTCTTGTCAGTTCTTGGTAAGAACAAGCTGCAAACCCATTCAGACTAGAGCGAAGATGAGTACAGGCGTCATATTTCTCTATGCCATTACACCTGAATGAGAAAATAACTGTTTTGCTATTAAAAGCAAAAGAAAGAGAGGGAATTAAGGTGAACATTTACACCATTTGATCTTCCCAGTTCACAAATCCACTAAAATCCAATTCTGAATACTCCAGTTGCAGTCAGGTTTGTGCAACTCACCTAAATTAGCATGATGGCGCTAACATGCCTAGAGTCGTGCCTCTGGACTGGGCTCTGAATGGATTCAAATCGGATTGAAAAAGACACAGATAACCAATTACAATATTTACAAATGTATTAGCTGCAGGGGAGAGAGATGCAGCCCGGGGCATGAGAGGAGAGACGCAAAAATAAACCTCAACTGTGACATGGGAGATCAGGCCAACGTTCAATCACTGAAGTTATCCACCCCTTAAGCTTCTCTACACGTTCACGCTCTAGTAAGCTCATAGAAATCACATCCTGTCATGTGACCTTTGGCTCTGATGCTTATTTACTCAGAATTGTGTGTAAATAGTGAGTTTTAATTGCTTTTCATGCTCAATGGCGGCTCTGATTGGCTGCGGTAAGCCACCTCCGACGCTTTATCAAGATTGGTGATAATGGTGCTGTTTACCCCGTGGCACAGAATTTAGCCTGAAACAGAATTATGCTTCCGCTGCAGGTGTGTGTGCGAGTGATTTATTAAAGCACAGAGGAGTGTAGTAAGGTCAAACACTGTTTGCTCACTGCACATTTCCATTTTAATCAGCTGGGTGAGTCGCTCGGAAACACACAAACCCCAGAGATCTGCCCACCGGTTTACTGACCCATCACACTATCACACACACTCCATTTTAATCAGCTGGGTGAGTCGACAAAAAAAAGAGAACAAAGAGTGAAACAACAGAATGATCGATAGACAGATAATTAGAACGACAGACAAACCAACAGATAGGTCACAAGACAGACAGACGGACAGACAGACAGCTAGATAGACAGACAGACAGGTTGGATGGTTGGTTAGATAGATAGATAGATAGCTGCTCTGACACAGGTTTGTTCTGGAACTTTGGTGGCAGTTCTAGGATGGGCTTCACTGTGAAACACTGAATGTCTATTTGGACCAAACTAAGAAACAATAAAAAGGACAATTTGGAGAACTGAGGACAAACAAAACAGATTTCTGTTGTTGTTGTCAGCACGTGCTGCGAGTGACACTGGAGGATACACTGTCCAGAGGAGCTCCTGATGTCCTCGGTGGGAGGGGTTGTGGTCTTCATCTTCTCAGCGTTGGGAAGCTGAGTGAGAAGTCTGGCCTCAAAGTCCTCCCGCCGCTCATACTCCTTCCCCCGATAGATGAACATCTTATTCTGAAAAACACCCGCAGCAGACATTCTCATCTCCAGATTAACCTTTCCTTTTCTGATTTATTTTGACAACTTCTCTGTGCTCACCGCCAAAATCTTTGAATAATATTTGCATATATGAATTTCAAAGCATCACATTTTCTAAATAAAGCACAATTTAATTAACACATCAGATTGAAAAAAACAAACAGAAATATAACAAAAAAGTAATAATCAAAAACACAAAAAGGCCAGAGATGAGTACTAACACATCCAGATATGATTTAAAACAGCAGCATCTAAATGGAAAAACGAGACAAAAATAAAAACATTTAAATATGTTTTCTGGAGCATCTATCAGTGAAGCATATCTAACAAGAGAATAACAATAAAGAAAAATGTGCATATTATTATAATGCATTAAACAGCCAACAGAACTCTTATCAGAACTGGTGGTTCTCAGGGTCGCAGACATTGTATTTTTTGCAATGCCAAATAATAAAATGCAACTAACCATGTAATCACGCATAGATCAGATAAATAGACTTTTGAATTTCTAAAAGAATGGATAAAATTCTTCCCTTAACTTTTGTTGTCAATGTCAAAGGCTGTGCATCCAATCAAACTCTTCAGTGTTTTATTCTGTATCTTAATAGGGAATCTTATCAATTAAACAGATACAAATTTGTGATACTGATGAAAGCCTGTTTTTAAAAAAACATACTTGTGACTAACTTAGACTAGTTTTTTTCTTGCAATTCTGAAAATAAATAAATAAATAAAATAGGATTACAATATAGAAATCTCATTATTCTGGGTTTATATCTTGCAATTCAATTTATTTTTTTTTGCAAGATATAAATGCAAAACTGTGATTCTGAGAAGAAAAGTCAAAATTGTGAGATATAAACTCTTAATTGCAAATGAAAAATAATTGTGAGATATAAAATGCAGTTATGTAAACTCTGGACTTTGCAAGATCGAAACTTGCATTGTTTTCTTAGAATTGCAAGTTTATATCTATGTAATGCAAATATTAAAACAGTGATAAATATAAATGTTTTTATTAAAACAGTAAAATGACACAAAAACCACCAGAAGTAAATAAGTAATTTGTTACCCCTCCATCCAAGTACATCTCTGCATCTTACTCTATTCTATTCCATTATCATCTATAGCACAAATGTTCATACAATTTATTTATTTGCAATTTGTTTTTTTTGTTTTTTTGTGTGTGTGTTGTTGTTGTCTGTGTGTACTGGAAGCTTATGTCACTTAAACAAATTCCTTGTATGCGTAAGCATACTTGGCAATAAAGCTCTTTCTGATTCTGATTTTCTGATTATCAGTAATAAATACTCAATTGCAGCTGATAACCACAAATCTAGACCATTCAGTCATCATCATCTATGAATCCAAAGATTTTATGAAAACAGTAAAATGACACAAAACAGAAGCTCATCACTCAGATAAGCTCATTCTGTATTTCTTAGAGTTTGAATGTTGAATCTCAAAATAGCCACCGTGGCTATAATTTCGAGGCGTTTGGCAGTGTGGAAACACTCAATTATTGCACATTCCCATAAAGACAGCGTCAATCATCTGCGCCCACCTACAACACCGTCAATATGTTTCCATTCACAGCATCTGTGCGAACAACTACACACAGACCGCTGTGTGCACACAAACACCCACACACACGCTGAGAAATATGCCAGCGACGGAACGGGATACTAAATTACCAACATGCATGGAACTGAAGTGTTTATTGTTGAACAATGCATGATCACATTTAATATTTCGCAATAGGACAACGCAGCGTGATAGTATTCAATATGAAAACTGAGTTACACACACACACACTCCCTGCATGCACGAACATATTTCAGCTGCTCAATTAGTGAAATGTGAACTGGAGGTGAAATATGCCCAGGGCCGTTCTCAAATCTGCTTTGAGCGATAAGGTGACAAATTGCACTGTGCTCTCGACGGGTGTTTTCACAGCGCCAGTGATTCCAAGCACGGCGGAACAAAACGGCTGCGTTCGCACGACTCTGCACGCATACAAAAGTGCCACTTTAAGGAGAGAGTTTTAAAAGGCAGAGCTTCTCTCCACGGAGCCACATGTCAACACTAGCAGGAAGCGACTGGTCTTCAGATGCCGATTTATTTTTTGTTCCCAGGATGGCTGGTGGGAGATGCATGACTCCAGGCGGCTGGAAGAGTATTAACAGAATTACAAATGTAGCGATTCAGTGCACAACCACAGCCTTAAACACACGCGTGTTCTGTGGAAGGTGAATGATTCTGTTTCATCATGAACGATTCAGGCAGGGAATATATAGATACTATATACAGAGAATACAAACCATACACTTGAGTCAACAGAACATTCATACTTTCTGCTTTTATGACTGATCTTTACTGCACGTAGCTTTGATAGCATTTTATTTGCTGTATAATACCATTGTTTTGGTTTCACCCATGAGACAGTTTAGATGAGAGTCTGTCAAGAGCACATTTAAAAAGTCATGTCATCAGCTAACGAAACATGGGATTTGAGTGGAACTGAAATAGATTTGGTAATAAAAGAATCTAGATATGCAAACACATTAATTTTATTTAATTGACTAATAAAACTGAATCAAATGAAAATAATTGAATTAATTTAATAAATATTTAGTAAATATTGAGATGGTTTCGGTTGTTTTGAAATTTTTTTAAAGACTTTTTAGAGTCTTCAAAATGGAACTGAAATATATTGGTAATACAATAATCTAAAAATTAAATAATAATCATAATCATAATTGAAACAAAAATTTTTATTAATTTAATAAATACTATTTAATAAATATTGAAATTATTTTTGGTCATTTCATAAACATAAAAAAAAAATGGGATTATAGTGACAGAGTAGAATTGAAACAGATTTGGTAATAAACTAATATAAAAATAAAAATAACAACAATTACTGAACTGAATAATATAACTGAATTCTTTAAATACAAATAATTAATTCAAATATATATATATATATATATATATATATATATATATATATATATATATATATGTGAAAATAATAACAAGTAATATTTAATAAACGTTTTTTATTAATTTTTAGTTATTTTATATATTTTTTACAACCTTAAAACAATGGATTTCAGCAGCAAAGTGGAATTGAAAGATTTGGGAAGAAGCTAATGATGATAATGATAATAGTAGAATATAAATAACTTTATGAACTTAATTATTTAAAAAAATATTGAGATGTTTTTGAAATTTGTGAAATTTCAAAAACATAGTTATTATCATAGTTTAAAAATCAAATTTTATATTGTAAGATTGAAGTTCTGTGTCTTTGACAGAGAGGAGAGAGGTATAATGGTGAAGGCATGGTAAAAAAATTGACCTTCATATATCAAAAGGAAAAATAAATCTGTCAGTTTTAATACAAATCAACCCCGGGACATAAAATTGTCTGTATCTGAATGAAGCAGTGAGTTTGGAGAAGCCACACAAAGAAACCAGTAACTGATTTCCAGGCCTTTGAAAATATATCAGACAAATTCACAATTTACAAAAAGAAGCAGAGATCTCCATGGTGATGGTGAAATATGAAAGATTCAGGATTATAAGAGTAATTCTCACCCGCAGGAACGAGGGGAAGCCCAGTCCATAATAACCTACAGCAAAGTAGTCCGGCTTTGGTCTGATCACTTTCACGATGTTCTCATAAAACTGAGCCTGCTTCCTCTGAGAGACACAGAGACGATCAGATCATCAGTGCTGAACAGCTCAGTTACAAACACTCTTTAATGACCAGAAATACATTTTCCTGTTCAACAGCTGGTGATATGGTATTATGGATGGTTGCCAGGGCGTTGCTATGTTGCATAATTAATATACTTAGCTCAGTTAATTTGACAATTTACTAACATTACTATATAAATATAAAAATAATAATAAATAGGTTAAATAATAAAATAAGATAAAAATGCAAATATAAAAATATCATGTTTTATTTAATATTAAATTATACACACACACACACACACACACACACATATATAAATTTAAAATTAAATAAAAAAGATAACAATGAATAATAATAATAATAATAATTTCCTTCCTGTTTTATTTAAAAAAAAAAAAACATAATACAAATATTTTTATATATAATATTTTATATATAAAACAATAAAATTACATACACATACCAGTTTGTGTGGAACTACATAAGAATATCCAAACAAGTAATAAAAACAGGTTGAGATCAACATGTGAAGAGTTACAATGAAAGTTACTCACAAACTTCAGGATTCTGCAAAATGTGAAAACAGTTCATTTCAAATAAAATCAGACCACAATCGTTGTTTGTGTCTGAATGGATCAATTTGTTATTTGTTGCCAATTAGACAAACCAATAATGAACAAAATGCAGAAACTCATTAAACCCCTCTGATCATTTATATTAGGCCAATTTAGCTACTTTGGTGAACTATAACAGTCTGAACGACTCATCAATTGTTTGTTTCATTGTAAAACCTTGAGAGAGAAAGTTTGTACGTACCAGTAAAGCGCTCAGCTGCTCAAAGTCAAACATCTCGTTCTCGTACTGTTCGGCTAACTCCTTCCCCAGGATAATGGCCTCCTCCCACATCTGAACACAGAGCACCAAAACACACATCAGACGTCATCTTTGGAGCTCATTATGTCAAAACACAGTGCTGTGATATCCTTCTAACCATCTGTGAACAATGCACTGTGAGCTGACTGTCAAACAAAACGTGCTTTCTGAGATTTATGTTGAAGCGGATACAAAAATTACCCAGCTGCACCACGCTGATCGTGTTAAATATTTAAGACATCATTAAAGGAATGTTCTAGGATTACCAGGCATGGGATATTACTCTGACCCATTCCTCTGTAAAAACAAACAGAAAAATTGCATGCACAGTAATGCACATCCAATGGAAGTTGTAAACTGTTTTGTACAAAAAAAGTGAATTATTATATCAGGTATGGTGCAAGTTTCATGAAGGTGAATTTAAGACTTTTTAAGACATTTAAGATCATAAATTAAAGGGAATACAATATATCTATGTTCTCTTAATGTAGAGGTCTAAGGAGAACACAATGAGTTGAATAAGCAACATGTATGAAAATATAACTTCCAACTGATCTCAATATATTTTATCTTTTAATGTACAAATAAATAGCTTAACTCGAAAAAAAAAAAAATGAAATAACTTTTACTGTACACTTTATACTTAACTGACAGATATTTATTCTAAGTTTTAAGCACAGACTCATTTAATTTTTTTTTCACTTTCTCAAAAAACAAGACTTCATTTCTTCAACTCGCATCTTAAGTGAATGTATCTTGAGTTTCGAATGTTTTCATATTTGTATTGAAAAACTTTTTTTTTTTTTTTTTTGCAGTGCATGCAATATTTAATGCCGTCACTTCATGCCTTTTTATTTAAGACTATTTAAGACTTTCTGACCTTTTAAAGCCTTAAATTGTGAGAGTATAAAGCATTACATATATAATGCGGCATGCTATTTCTTTGGGTGGAGCAGGTGTCCTTAAATGAGTCAATATCCATGACCTGATCTAAACAGTAATACGGTTATTCCTCAGCTCTGACATTCTCTCATATCAGACTTATAACTTCAAATGCCAAGTGTAAATAAAGCCTAGCATTACACTTCTGCTGCACAGGATCTGATATATAACTAATTCTTCAATTGAAACTTTGAGTGCATCCTGGCGGCACAGAGAGGGAGAGACTGTGATTATATATCAATATCTGCAGTGCATTATTTTTGAGAAAGCTACCAGTAATAGTATCTGCAGTCTGTAGGAGATGATGTGGATTAGTTATTCAGACTGGAGGAAGAATAAAGCAAGTACGGCGTATAAAGCAAAACTTGCACTGTAATATAAGACCACATGTTCAGCAAGAAAATTACTTTCCTCAGTGTTCCTGTCGAGACTGCAGTGCACTAAAGGAATAGTTCACCTCAGAATGAAAACTGTGTCATTATTTACACAACCTCAAGACGTCTCAAACTGTACACTGTTGTGGAAAACCAAGGGAGAATATTTACAAGCATCTCTTTCCATAAAAAAGGCTTTCAAAAACACCAAATAAGACTATAAAATCTACAGTATAAACCTAGCCCACATGACTTCATGTGCTTGAATTCCCAGTCTTCTGAAGCAATCCCCCTTTTTATTTTTTTGTGAGAAACAGACTTAAATTTACAGTAAGTTATGCAATGAGAATATTCCATTCTTGCAAAAATCAACAGAATCTAAGTTTGGTTATTACAATTATCAGAACCAAAGTCATGTTTGCATCAATTATGGCACTGACTGTGCACAAAAATAGTCTGATATTAACCAAATTGTGGTCATGCAGGAAACAACATTAAATATTAAAAGAGATGCCATAGCCTACATTTACAGTATAAAACCTAGATTTGCAAACAATCACTCTTTTACACATGCGTACCACACTGAAATTTTCAGCACGAATACTTAGGAATGTATATATGGGTCAAAGACATTAAGCTGTCCACATCAAAAGAAATGTACAAAAGTGATTTTATGTCCATAGAAAGCACATTAAATGTAAGTAAAGCGTCTACTTTTAAGGTTTCAAATAAGTTTTTGGAGAATAAAATGTCAAAATTTGGTTGAAATAATGTTTAACTTCATTCAGTGTAACACAATATTTATGTAAAAATTCAAACAACATGCTAATTGTGACATGTACATATTAAAATATATAAAAGAAGAAGGGAGCATATTAAATTTGACTGTGTTTTAAATGAGTAAAAAAATTCTTACTGATAAATGGGCAAAACCCAGGATTAGTATTTAATTAGTATTTGGGGTGAAAATAATTAGTCTTTTAATATGTCATACATTGATTTTTGTTGTAAATATGCCTGACAAGATAGTTACACTGAATGACATTTTAGTGGGTCTCTTCTGTAAATCAAGGAAAAATGTATGATATTTACTTTTTGCTCAGAAAAACCAAAACAAAATTGCAATTACATTTTTTTTTTTTTTTGGGGGGGGGGGGAAAAACCAAACCCTTTTTCATCTTTGACCCATATACACACCCACACATTATTTAATTAGTATTTATTAATTTACATCAAGTTAAACAACTAGCTGAAATTAAAAGCCATTCATATTTTATTTTATTTCAAGTAACCAAAACATTTTGTTAATGGGATTTATTTTAGTTTCAATTTTAGTTAAAAACAATCACCCTAGATGTAGCATTTTTGAATCTGTAAGCAAGGCTACAAGACAAGCTTTGTTGGAGGCGAAGATTATCAGAAATATTTCAATGCTTTAAGGGAAAATACAGGGAAAGAGTAGGAGCAGTTTATGTGACTGTGTCTTCCTGTCTCGGCTCTCAGGAGACGTTCAGCTGTGACATGTGGGTATGTCCCAGCAGTCTGAGCCGTGTTTAAAATAGACTCTCTGAAAAGCTGGAATAATTCCCATAAAATGTGTTGAACAGAAGAACTACGGCCCAGAGCTGCTCCTCATCTCGATTTCCAGGACTGACTGACTGCACACACTTTCCTGTTCAATTCTCTTGTGTGCTTTCTATCAGTCAAGATTTTGAGCCGCTGAGCCCAGTAATGGGGTCCAGTCCAGGGCAGCGGATTCGATAAGAGTCCCCCACTGAGAGACCTCTACGCTGGGCGCAGATCTCCGCCTGGCCCCTATAACCATCAAATCGCCCCCAGCTCCTCTGTCCAGCCTGTCAGACTAATAGAGATGTAGCCAATAATCTGCCTCTCGGTGGGTCACCTGTCTGTTCCACAGACTGCTGCAGATTCACTCAGTACCACAGCTGCAGGACGCGTTTAAAGGCATGCAGGTCACATGATGAGAGACACAGAAAACCTGGCATTATATAATAGTTAATCTAGTCATGTTAATTCTTAAACAAGTAAAAAAAAAAAAAAAACTATATATATACATACATACATATATACATATATATATATATATATATATATATATATATATATATATATATATATATATATATATATAATTATTTATATATCCAAACTGCTGTTTTAGAACATGTAAAATATAATATGCAATGTATAATGCTTTATATATTTTTGTTTCAATAACTAATAATATAAAGATCCCACAAATTTTTTTTTTTTTTAAAAATATTACATAATGTATGTGTATATATAAATTTTTCTGTATATTTATATTGTATTTTAAATATTTAAAAATATGTAAATCATACAAATATTTACAATTATTTAATATTATTTTTATTTAATGCTGCCATGCTATTAACGATTCTCACTGTTTTTTAAAGAAACTGCTTATATATACAAAATATTTAATAAATTTGATACTGCCATCCTAATTGCTTTTTTTATATAAAATAATTACATAGTTTTTGTATATATAATTGAACAAAATATATTTTTAATATTATAATTTGATGCTGCCACCATAAAAGTGTTTCTCATTGTTTAAAACACACACACACACACACACACACACACACACACACACACACACACACACACACACACACACACACACATATGGAAAAATATGCTATACTACATTTGAATAAAACGGTGATGATCACAATTAGGAGGTTGACAGCATCAAATTTTATATTTACACAAAATAAAACCAACAAGAAGAAATATTCTATATCATATGACTGCATCAGCAGCAATGATGAACTGCATTTAATTACATTATTATTTTACAAAAAAAAAAAAAAAAACTAAAAAAAAAAAAAAAAAAAAAAAAACAGAAGACACAACGACATGCAGGGACTTCAGGGAACATAAATTAGTGATGACTCAAATGAGCCTCTAAACTGTTTTTGTTTTTAATCAGTTCATAGAAATGAACCATCAGATCAATTCAGCTTTCCAAAATGAAAAACTTCCCAAAGGAACACAGAGTCGAGAGGACAATTAAGTAGAATAAGTTTTAATTACTGCAGTTCAGAAGGTCATTGTTAGTTGAACCATAAAACAGCTAAAAAGTTGCACTATTCTGAAAACAGATGCATTACTTAAGGTACAGGTCAACATGACTAAAGCAGATGTTGTGAACTTATTGTAAGTAGTCGTTACCTTGCCCTTGTCGAAGTAATTGATGATCTCCTGGTACAGCTGGTCTTTGAGTTGACACTGAGTGCTTGCCTGGTAGCCGTCTCTCTGCGTCAGGTGGGCGGCACAGGCCTCTTCTGACCACTGACAAAACAACATCACAATTACACTCATCAAATAAACTGCATTAACCCACAAATGACCCGAAGAGAGTCCCGCGGAGTTCACCATTAGATCTTATCAATATCTATACACAGAAAAATACAAACAGAAGTCAACATGAAACTTTAAAATGGTCGTATAATTATATATTTTCCTTTATCTTTTGAAAAAAGTTCATTATATGATGAAAACCTAACGTAACTCAGAACTTCCCACGCAAGTGAGATGCAAAGCAGCAAAAACATCCATCGAAGTTACAATATGTGAATTCATTAATACAACCGCCCACATATATACATTAATGATGCCTGCATTCAGAAACCTGGTTTGTCCAGTCAAAGTGAGGTGATAAAGATATTATTAGTTCATAATAAGATCCCTGATGATTTTGGTCTGATCTGAACCAAACACAACGACACATTTCAGATCATTTAATGGAAAGCATCAAGGCAATGTTTTATAAAAAGCCCATATTCAAAGCAACAGAGAAAGTGGTCATGAAAAAACGGACTGTTTTAGTGGAAATAAACTTTATTATAAGCATTGTTAGTGGACTACAGGAAGAAAAAAAAATTAAATGAAAGAAGAAAAAAAAAATGATTCGACCCAACTGAACAATAAACAAAAATCTGCAACATGCAGGTGCACAAACACGCACACACACACACACAGCGCAGTGTGGTCGCTTTCAGATCGCAGCTGCCGGCGATATTAATTTTGTTGTGCTGAGAATCTGAAAGGTTTCGGCTGTATTTCTGTGCTGGCATCAAGAGCCCATCTGATAACGCTGATTTATGTGGCCACACTGTAATATTCATTACAGATGCTGCCTGATCCTGTAAACAAGTGATTATAGGGAGAAACTCTGCAGATTAAGAACACTTGGTTTTTTGCTGACCGCTCAGTTCAAAGCCTCTGTGGAATAAAAACGTGCACACACAGGAAAACAAGCGATCTGATTGGCTGGAGTGGGTCAGCTGACTCCCCTGCGGGCTGCAGCTATTGGCTGTCACGTTGAGCTATTGTATTGTGCTAAAGGCTCTGTCAGGACTGATTCACTGCAGTGTAAACGTAATTGACATTTCATGGAGCTTTGTGCAACAGTGGGGGTCAAACACCTCAGGAAAGTGCATCAACATCGTGAGGAGCAACGGAAGAACAAGTAATTCACTCGAAACACTTTCAGGACCATTCAATGGGTGCCATCTATATACACACATAAATAAAATCATTCTAATATGCTGATTTTCTGCTCAAGAACATTTCCGTTTATTATCAACGTTGGAAATGTTGTGCTGTTTTATATTTTGTTGAAACCGTTCCATAGGACATGAAAAAATCATTCCAAAGAACATGAAAAAAAAAAGTTTTATTTAAAAGAAAATTTTTTTAAAAAAAAAAGATTATAATATGAGATTAGAAAATGTATTTGGACATAATTTTTGATTCTTTATATATTTTATTTAAAATAAATAAACTGTAAATAAACGGTAAACTTAGAATTACGTAACAAAATGTGCAAAATACTTGAAGTAGTGGCTCCATTATATAAAACTAATGATCTATTCTAGAAAACGTGTTGTAATAATCTTGTTTTATTACATTTGTCATCTTTAAATGTCAATGCTTTCACTGTGATGTTTTACAGCAAACAACTGCTTTCTCTCTCTAATAAACACCTTGAAGTGTTCTGGCCATTAGCGCAAGCCTTGTAATGCTAAATTAAGCCAAACATATCAACCTTTTAACATATATTTTAGATTTTATTTACTTAGCTTGTGATAGCACGGAGCAGTTTACCAACACAGACTCGTTATTTTTCTGAATGCATGTTTGAAGACTGACTAAATATATTTTGAATAACTGTAGGCTCCCATAGAACAGGACTGATCTCACCAACTTCCAAATGAAAAGATAAGATGATGCACAGGTTCAGGTTTTGGTGTTATCCCTGAACAAGCGTGTGCATGTGGGAGCGTCGCTCTTGTATGCAGGAGCAAACAGAACGAAGGCAGCTATTTATGAAAAGAAGCTGCGTGGGTTCGAGAGAACGTGGTGTTCCCTCGCTCACTGTGACAGCCGATTCCCTCATCGAATTACTCCTGTAAAGCCCTAAACGAATCGGAGATTCACTACAGAACACACGCTGAGCCCAAACGCAGATGTGATTAAACAGCAAGCCAATCTACATATTAATCCATTTGCTCAACTAACAGTTAATGTCACTTATCAAGACTAACTCCCAAGATTCTCCAGAACAAATTTGCATTTCCTGAAGGACAGAGTAGCGCTTCCAAAGCAGCCTCATAATATAATGCATTTTTTTATAGGTGAGATTAGGTTTTAGGTCAGGTAAATGTGCAAATTAAATGGTGCATCAGAGCTTTGCATTTGTCATGACATGTTTATTGTTTTCTATCTGCTTTGCATAAGAATCAATATAATGCAGCTTTGATAGCGTATATGCTAAAGAGTAGTTGACCTAAAAATTAAAATTTAATAAAAATTTACTCACCCTCAAGCTATCCAAGATGTTTGTTTCCTCATCAGAACAGATTTGGAGAAATGTAGCATTCCATCGCTTGCTCACCAAAGGATACTCTGCGGTGAATGGGTGCCGTCAGAATGAGAATGTTTATAGTCCAAAAAATATGTTGGTGGATTTAAGTTTAAGAGGAAACCAGGGGATGGACATTATCACCGGAGGAAGTGTTAATATAGATTATGGATTCATATTTTAACTGGAAGCAATAGTTTTATGTTGAAATGTCTTAAGGATTTGTTTCTTCAGCTTTTCACTTCTCCAGATGTTGACTGATGGACTGGAGTGGTGTGCATTACTTGCATTACTGGATTATTGTGATGTTTTTATCAGCTGTTTGGACTCTCATTCTGACGGCACCCATTCACTGCAGAGCATCCATTGGTGAGCAAGTGATGTAAGTCTATACATTCCTCCCAAGCTGATGTAGAAACAAACTCATCTTGGATGACCCTGAGGGTGAATACATTTTCAGCAGATATTCATTTTTGGGGAACTTTTCTCTTAAACAGATATATAAAAAAAAGATCAGCAACAAATTACTATGCAAATAAATCCAATAAAACGAAACCAATCGCAATTCAGTATGCAAATGTGACTGTCAGTTAAGTACTGTATACAAAAACCAAAAAGGGTCTCTGTACGTTAAGTAATTCTGGATGAATTAATTAAAGTCGTCTTAATACTTGGGTATTCAATTTAATACTTTAAGTTTTATCAGTTTTATACTAAATGCTAATTAATTTTAATACTTAAAGCCATGTAAGAACCGCAATCATGTCTTTGGCAAAGTTTAAGTGTCTTTATACCAGATATTTTTGTTCTCAAAACTGCACTTGAGGTGACTTTCTAAATGTCAGACGAGAACGGCAAATGCTCGTTCACCTAAGCAGGGAAAAAACATCCTTCTGTAGAACTTCAGCACTCAGAAATGGAAATGTGCATGATTTATTCCTGTCTGAGTCTTCAACAGCGAGATTTCCAATTAAATCATACCTGCTACTGTAGATCCTGCCGTTGAAGGAGTGTATGATCATCATTATCACATCTACGCTGAACCTCTATTTACTGGCATGAGTATGAATCAAAGTAGTGTGTTTACTGGAGCCATCCAGAGACATCTTTCAAAGGTTAAGAGTAGGGCTGCTCCCCTCTAATAGTCCACTAACCATTAGTCGACCAGAAGAGGTTTGGTCGACCAAAATTTTATTAGCTGCTAAATCTCAGAAAAAATAAATAAATAAAACTCCACATTGGCGAAGTCACGCAGATCGTTAAAGGGCTGGTCAGTGTGGTAGGCTAATACAGTACATCGGGCAGGACATCCACACACTCATCATTCATCAGCTTCAAGTATGACTTATCTTAAATATGCAAGTAGTAGCAACTTTACATGGCCGCTCAATCTAATGTTAACCTAGAAAAATGTGCGCTATGCAAGTGTCTGTGCGGAGTGTGGAGCTGAACAGTAGCTCACTGCAGGACAGATGGAGGCGCCGGTGCGCTCACTTGCTCTTAAAATACTCCTCATTTTTAGTCATACAGATAAAAGTAATACTACTTTCGAATCTGTAATGGATAGAGTGTCGGACTTGTAACCCGAAGGTTGCAGGTTCGAGTCTCAGGTCCGGCAGGAATTGTCGTGGGGGGGAGTGAATAACCAGCGCTGTATTCAACCCTCAATACCACGACTGAGGTGAGACCCTTGAGCAAGGCACTGAACCCACAACTGCAGCATTGGCTGCCCACTGCTCCGGGTGTGTGTTCACGGTGTGTGTGTGTTCACTGCTGTGTGTGTGCACACTTGGATGGGTTAAATACAGAGCACAAATTCACACATCACTTCAAAACATTGCGCTTTTGTAAAATAATGAAAGTAAACAGGATGTGCTTTCTGACTCTCTGTCTCTATAACCTTGAGCGCAAAACTCCGAAATTCCTTGTATAGGCTATCTTTGCCTTACAGACATAAAAAATATTTATCTATAGTGAGTGAAAAGTCTACTTTCAAATAAACCAATCCAAATGGAAATCAAATATTCTCAAATTATGTAGTCCGTATGAAACATGCATACAGGTGCATCACTACTGCAGAGATGACGTGTCGCAGAGTTCATCTCTTAAACCGCAAACAAAAAAGCACTAGTTTATCAATCAACTATTAAAATGTTAATGCTATACCATTTTCCTGGAAACATTCATAATCATTACTTCTGCCGATGTGCCTTGGGTGGCAAGTTTTATGCATGCACTTTATCGCTATGTAGGCAATTATAGGTGCATCATTTTAATTTAAATGATTTATTAATAAACATGCAATTAGTCGACTAATGCTTCAAATGAGCGACTACTAGTCAACCAGATAAATCTTTAGTGGAGGGCAGCCCTAGTAAAGAGCATATCTAGTCAGACAAACGTGTGTGGAGTTACCTTGAGGAGTTTAGCGTGCAGCAGTAAGGTGTATCCAGCCTCGGTGTAGTTATCACACTCCTTATGCAGGTCACACAGCTTATACAGGTACCTACACACACACGCAAAATGACATTAAAAAAACTTTAACAAACTCACAAAAGCCACCAGCTCAGAGGAGCTACAGAGTTCAGATTAACCCGACATTCACATATTGTATGACTCCATTCACAGGGAAAGGTATAGTTTTCTATTCTTAAAATTCTTAAAGACAAAAATTCCAAATAGAAAACCGATCATTACAGATTTCTATCTTGATTTGTCAAGACATCAGCTGTGTCCCAAATGATGCACTGTACACTATGCACTTACTGTATTCTATGCAGTAAGTAAACAACTGTTTACTTGCAGTAATTTTATCAGTTTATTTTGTCATCCAACACACTAATCACACTATTTATACAAAAAAAAATATTTATAACAAAAAAAAAAAAAAAAAACATCATCGAATAATCTAGTGTTTCAGTGGTGGTAAAACTGGGATGCACCTAGTATACACACTATAGTAAATATGATGTGAAATACCTATTCACCTAGTTACTTGGTGGAACAATGCACTAAATGCATTTGCTGAATAGAATAATAAAAGACAAAATATAAAACTAAAATAATAATATATAAAATTAAAATTATATGTTTATATGCATTATATGTATATATGACAGTGTTATTTTAGTATCTTTAAGATACTAAGAAACAATTTTATTATAGGTATCATTAATATATATATTTTTTAACATTTAACTTTTTTGTTTTTATATTTTATGTTAAATTTTATATATTATGTTTATTTTAGAACAAGTTAAAATAAATGAAGAAAATCCTAAAGAGTAGCACTTACTGTATCTGAAATAGGTTTTTTTAATATTATAAATATCTTTTCTGTCACTTTGGCTCAATTTATTTGTCCTTGCCAAACAAAAGCATAGTTTTCTTTCAAAAAAATATTTTGAATAGTCGCAGTCTTTATCTTTCCTCCCTTCCATAATCACGACTTGACCTGCATCTGGAATTCTGATTGGTTCATTTTTTGTTTTTTCCTCTTTCATTTTTCCATGTTCTTCCACACAAACACACACAAAAAGCCGCTCACCTGATGTACATCTCTTCTCTCTCGATCTCCTTGTAGAAATTCTGCAAGGGAAACAGGCACATACAAGGTCACTTATTCATACTAAACACATCCTGACCTCAGTTCACAAAGACCTACAAATCTGTGTTTCAGAGATAATGGGCTCTAGAAGAATCCATCATCATCCCTGTGACGTCTTCTGTCCTTGTGCACTCGTGCTGTTGATCTCTACACCGTCCAACAAGACGATGTGAGAGTCATGTTTAACACAAGGGCTCTAATGGCACATTCAGATTTAATGTGCATTCATGTCTTAGTACATCCTGCTAACAAATAAATGTTCAGTTCACTTATAAAACTGGTGATTACATGTGTGAGCGTGCAGTCAAACACACAAACAAAGCCTTCAGATGTGGAGTTAACAGCATTGTTTCAGTGAGAGATCATTTTTAATATGCAGTACTGTCAGCTTCAAGTTCTTCATTGATTCTACGTTTGAAGAAAGCCGTAACATTAACGCTCGTGGGCATGTACAAAGAGTTTAAGCCAATTATAAAGTTACAAAGCCGATGCAATTACTCCACGCCATCAGGACGCCTACACACTCCAGTTACAGCGCACTCCGTCAGGAAATAGATGCATTTATATGAGTTAAGATGCATTGTAAAACTCAAGGGTTTGCTGCATTGATGCTCCATCGAGAAACTAAATGTTCTCCTCACCAGCACGTTAACTGTGCAGCTCATGCGATTCTCCTTGTTCTCATCGTGCATGATGGTCCTATAGTCCAGAAGTCTCTCCAACAGACGGACCACCAGAGTTACGAAGGTTTCGCCTGACTTAGCCAGATACTTGTGCTTCCTGCAGTGCTCCAACAGAATGAGGGTACGAAGATGTGTGCACATACACACACAAGGAAAGAGAGAGCGTGACTGTCACACACACACACATTAAAATTGGACACTGCAATGTCATAACTGTAAACATGCAACAGCATATGCAATGTATGTAGTCAAAATGAAAACAATTTTGATTTCATGCTCAATTTATATCCCTAAACTCCTTATGAATGTCAACATTAATTACCATAATACAGTGACCAGTTAGGCATTATGATATTGATTTACAGTTGTGCATGTGCTATTGATACATAAGGAAAAATTATAATTTATATGTAATTATATTTCACTGAAAGATTTACTTTCAATGAAAATAAAATTTTTTTTCTTTAAGCACAAGTTTTAAGAACATTTAATATGCAAAGAAAAAACATTTAATTTTAAACATTTAATATGGATATTTAATACGAAATACCAGTATTATTAGAAATGCTATTGTGGTTTGTTAATATTTAAATTTCATTTTTATATTTTCTGTTTTCACCATTTGTAAATTTTGGTAATTTTGTTGTGTTTTTATTCGTTTATATATATATATATATATATATATATATATATATATATATATATATATATATATATATAGATAGATAGATATCTATATATATATATAGATATCTATATATATATATATATATATATATATATATATAGATATCTATATATATATATATATATATATATATATATATATATATACATACTATATAAATTAGCTTGAATATAAATATTCAATATTAAATATTTATTATAGAAACATCCAAATGAATTAGGGTTAGTTTAGATTTTTTTGGCGCTCTTTTAAAACACAAACCTGTTCTGCTCACGTGGCATCATGTAGAAATTATATCGGTAACACTTTATTTTAGGGTCTCTTAACTAGTTTCTTATTATCATGCATATTACTAGAATATTAGCCATTTATTAGTACTAATTAAGCACATATTAATGCCTTATTCTGCATGACCATATTCTTAGAATTACTAACTATTAATAATCAGCAAATTAGGAATTTAGTTAATGTTGTTAATGGTGAATATGTGTTCCCTATTCTTAAGTGTTACCATTATATCACTATCAGTGTGTGCGTGTGTGTGTGTGTGTGTGTTTGTGTGTGTGTGTTTTTTTGTGTGTGTTTTTGTGTGTGAGGATTTTGTACTGTTCGTCTCCTCGACCGCCTTCCACCTCGTGATCTAGTTTGGTGATGATCTCGTTCTCAAACTGCAATTAAACACAGCGGCCGTAAATAACGAGTGTGGCTAATTTTTCATTTCATTAGCATCGTTCCTTCCAGCCCTCCTCTCTCCTCCTCCTGCGTTTTCTCCCTCTCTTGCACTGTGTCAGAGAGTAATCAGCCGTTATCAGTCACAGCAACTGTGAGCTCAACTTTATCTGCTCATTACCATCACTGCGCTTCATCAGACACACACACACACACACACACACACACACACACACTCACAGACAGACAGACAGCTGTCTGAGGGATTTTCTTTCAGATTCTGCTCTTCCTGCTGTTATAGAATAAATCAAGATGACTATACAGCATAGATAAAAACACAACGCAAACACACACACATCATGATTTCTGTACTCCTCACATCATCCTTATATATTAGACAACTCACAGACCTACTGTAGATGTCATTATTAGCATCAATTTTACTAATTAAAATTCCCTAACTTCATGAAGTTTGATGCAATTGTTGCCTGGTGGACAATAAACTGCTATAAAACCCCATAAACTGTAGACATCAGGAACAGTGCTTAACTTCCACGTTTAGACCGGACTGTATTTGTTAATCTCAATACAGTGGAATTAACATTACAATTTATTTTATTTCTGATTCAAATATGAACATGAAATGCAGATGTCTATAGTAAATGTGCTATATATATATAATTTATTTTATTTCTGATTCAAATATGAACATGAAATGCAGATGTCTCAAAAATACATAATTTATGAAAATAAATTAAAATACAATAGTATATAGGTCTATGGTAAATGTGCAATACATATTTGCAGCTTATTTCATTACATTTGAAAGAAATCAAATAAAAAACTTATCTTATACTTTTCTAATTTTTAAACAGGACTTCATTTTATTGTTGGCTTTTCCAAGGGTTGCTAGACTAAATTACATTTCATTGCACATAATATGAAATGTTTGATGTTTATCAAATATTTGCTCAAACTACAAAAATAGGTCAACACGCAATGAACAACACCAAAGCATGAGAGAGAAATGGACAGTTTTATACACACGGGACGCCTGTCTGCCAGTTTTCCCGATCAACCAGTCAGAACAGCAATTACCTGTTCATACAGACTCAAGTGCTCTGAGACTCAAGAACTCTGATGACAGCCTCAAGTCCACATTAAAACCTCTGAACGGATGTGTCTGATATTCTATGTCATCACTTGTATTCATGTTCAATACGCTCTCATATTAATGGTGTACTAGTGCGTCCCATGGGACAGGCAGGTCTGAAAATGCAGGGCGTCAAATACTCGCTGAAGAGATTTCAGATCAAACTGAAGCTGCAGTTTGCTGTACTGCAGCATTATCAGTCCAAACACACTCTCGCATATGTAGATTATCATAAAGCAAAGCATATCAGAGGAGGCAGTGAATCCACAACGTTCCAGCAGTGATCTTTGAGGTAGATGAAGATCTCTGTGGGATGTGGAACACGGGCTGCATCCTAATTTGTACACTAGATAGTATGCAAGGACAGACCTAGCAGATTTTGAACTACAGTATGTTAGAACTGTTTACTGTTTTCGAATACATTTTTATTTGTATTTTTTAAACATCATGAATGGCTGTGTTTGAATGCTCAATGTGTATTTGCACACATGCTCTATTAAGAGCACTGCGACTGTCTGTTTACTTAAATAATTACTTTAAAAACCAAAAGCAATGTTTAATTTCTGAGAAACACCTGAAGACTACATGTTCAGCTTAAAATGTTAGCAGTTTAATATTTATTAAAGATCATTTTAATGTGTAGCATATTATTTTTGCTGTGCTAATAAAGTCTTGTTTTTTTTGTATTTAACATCAGCATTCTCTACTGAAATGTTGGTATTGTGACAACTAAAAATGACTTTTTCTAGAAATTAATACTTTTATTCAGCAACGATGCATTAAATTTATAAAAATGAAAGTAAAGATATTCATAATGGTACAAAAGATGTAAATTTAATATTTCTAATCATCAAAAAAAAAAAAAAAAAAATCACTGTTTCCACAAAAGGAGGAAAAAAATAACAAGCAAAACTGTGCTTAACTATAATAATAATATATATATATATTTTTTTTTTTTTTTTTTTTTTTACAGCAAATCAGCATTATGTGATACTGATTACTGTGATGAATGATTTCTGAAGATTTATGTTATGCTTTACATCACAAGAAATAAATAGCATTTTTATATATGGTCACATAGAAACCAGTTATTTTAAATTGGAATAATATTTAAGTTTTTACTGTATTTTTGATCAAATAAATGCAGCTTTTGTCACCACAGTATTGAAAAAAATCTTCCTGACCCAAAACTTTTGAATGGTAGTAAACTGTCCCATGAACTGTACTATTAATAAGCAGTACAAGTATGAAAATGAGTGTGCATTTATCACAGCCTGTGAGAACTGACCGTCTGGAAGCAGCGTCTGAAGTGAAACTCGCACTGCATCATGTCAAAGAAGATGGGAATGGTGGCTTTACGCAGCTCGATCTCAGGAACCAGCGTCATCTCCAGAACCGGACCCACCATCTCAGGGATAAACTTGATTTTGTGTGGACCTGCAGGATGTTGAGAAGAAACCAGTTAGCATGTCTGAATCCTTCAGTTTATTTGTTTAAGATCTTTCAGTGTGTTTTATGCTGTACACACAGGATCTGTTTGTGATATTTTTGCTGGCAGGTGCAGCAGCACAGGGAATATCAACTCTCAGGTTCTTCCTTGCAGTGCCTGTTTGTGTCTAACAACAACTTTTATGTATTTTGGTGAGCTGTGTACAACTTCTATTTCGGAGGCACAATTTCCAAAGCTCTAAAAAGACAAGACTTTTATCTGCGCTCCGCTAATCTTCAGAGTTTCGCACAACCACAGCACTGAATTCAGCCCAACATCTCTGAATCTCTGGTGCCTGTGACTAAACCCGGTATCAAACGCCGCCAGCTAATGAACAACCAAAGACGGCTGAGAAACACGTCTAGCATGATGTGGCAATAATTCCTTCAGAGAGGAACGTGGGAGCCGAAAATACTTCCACAGTGGTACTTCCTCAACTGTCCTGCCACTAATTAACACCTTCACTTTCAGAGCATTTTCGTTTGCACGACTCTAAATAACCGTGAGGTGTCCCGCCTGAATCAGTGATAAAACTGTAAGCAATGCAAATGTGCCAGACGCAAGCCTCCCAAAAATAAACCATACAAAAGCTGGGAAATGTTTTAAAGATGCCATGGTTTTTCAGGACACATGGGGGTTGAGCCTTTCCCCAAGCATCTCATAGAAAAGCTACATATTTTAAATGTGTTATAGTGAATAAAAATAACATTGAGAAGAAATACTTCTTAAGCAGCCAATCAGTATACTGTATTAGAATGATGTCTGAAGGATCATGGGACACTGAAGACTGGAGTAATGATGCTGAAAATTCAGCTTTGATCACAGGAATAAATTACATTTTACAATATATTCACCTAGAAAACCGTTGATTTTTCTGTGTAAAGAACTTGCAGATATACATAGTCTTGTGTACTTTACATCTATTTTTGTCTGATTTAATAATCTTCGGCTCACCCAGGTTGTACCACATGTCTCGTATCTCGAAGCCAATCTGTCGCCTCATGTCTTGATACCTGTAAAAGAGAAATATGAAGATATAAGAAAAAGACTTTAGCAAGTTGTCTTCATAAAGTCAGAGGTATGAAGACCACAAAATATCTGACACAACATTTCAATTTATTCTCCTGGAATTGGAAACAATTACGGTTTGCTAGCCTCCCTCACAATACTGTTCTAACAGGAGCGAACGGATGATCTGACTGCGCTTCAGAAAGAGGAGCAGAAGCTGTTCAGAATCAATGTCAAAAGAGTTTAGGAAGAGGACAGAAGACAAGAGCGCAGACGCGTCCCGAACCGGTGCTCTCGTTCAAAGAAAGTGTGAAGTAAGCAGCACGACGACAGATCCCTTATGTTTACCTCTGCTGGCCTGGCATCCATTCATTAGCGCTGTCATCACACGCTGATATTTTGGGATGCCTGTGGCCCTCTGCTGAATTCAGAGCCACCATTGATTGCTTTGTCAATACACTCTCATCCAGTGGTAATTTATGATGACAAGGACGAGGCGCGTCGGAGCTCAGTTAACACACAGTAAAGCCTCTCACAACTCCCTCTTCATTCCTTTGTTTGACCCTCGTTCCTGACATTTAATCATTTTTGTGACAGAGATGATGCATGCTAGCATGCTAAAGCACATCACATGACTCAACTAGAGTCTGACCGGGATGTTATTCAACTCTTTGTGATCTGGGGTTTAATTTAGCAACACCAATGTGTTATTCCAGTAAACATGTCTACAGTTTTTATAAAGAAACTAATACTTTTATGCAGCAAGGACTGATTAAACATACAAAATATTCTATTTTCAATAGCTGCTATTCTTTTGAACTTTCTATTTAGCAAAGGATCCTGAAAAATAAATTAATTAATTAATAAATAGCATGGTTTCCACATGAATATGAAGCAGCACTGTTTTTTTTTAAATCAGCATATTAGAATGATCTCTGAAGGATCATGTGACACTGAGTAATGATGCTGAAAATTCAGCTGTGCATCACAGGAATAAATTACATTTTACAAAATATTCAAATAGAAAACAGGTACTTAAAACAGTTATTACTGTTTTTACTGTATTTTTACTGTATTAAAAATAACAACAAAAAAATAGCTAACACAATAAAACAATAAAAACATAAACAATTTTTGACAAAAAAAAAAAAAACTAAACCTGTAATAATTGGTAATAGCATGCATCTATGCACTATTATTGGTAATAGTGAATGTTTCTGCTCATACTCCTCTCAGACACTTCATTTTCCCAGTCTGATCTTTCCATTCACATGCTGACTCAGCTGACCCGCTCTCTTAATTACTTTACCTCCTCCTGACTTCCTGTAGCCCTCCTCGCTCACCTCCCCGTCTCTCTCCACGGCTCTGTTTGTTTCCTGCTAAGCGCTGCTTTACAATTTGTGTCTCTAGTGTCCGTGGTGACAGAGTGAGAGAAGCAGACAGACAGCGTGTCCTTGCACTCGTGCAGAAGAGGAAGCACTCACACCTGTCAGCCCACGGGACGCCTGCTGAACGAGATGCGAACGGAATACTGCGACAGATGAAGGAGTGCGAGAGACACCTGCTCCTGTTCTATTAGTGCTGTTTGCTCTTCTCCTGCTCACACTGAGCAAAACACAAGTCATGTCTACAGATCAGACGGACTCAAGGGGGGTTTGTTTAGTTCAGTGACCACTTAGCAACTAGTTATGATTGATATTGTACTCCCCAGAAACTGCATAGTGACACCCTGGCAACCAATCGAAATACCAAGCAAGCACTCCTAGAACACCCTAACAACCACACAGCAACACCCTAAACTTATTTAGAACACCCTAGCAACACCGGTATTTTTAGTCCTGCATAGCAACTTTCTAAACCCACTCAGAACACCCCAACAACTACACAACAACAACCTAAACTTGTTTAGAACACCCTGACAACTGCATAGCAACACCAATCTCTTTAGTGCTGAATAGCAACATTCTAAACCCACTAAGGACACCCTAACAACCACATAGCAACAACCTAAATTTATTTAGAACAACCTAGCAACTGCACTGCAACATTAATCTATTTAGTCCTGCATAGCAACTTCCTAATGCCATTTAGAACACCCTAACGACCACATAGCAAATGTAAACTTATTTACCACACCCTAGCAACTGCATAGGAACACCAGTCTCCTTAATCCTGCATAGAAACATTCTAAACCCTCTCATAACATCCTAACAATCACATAACAACATTCTAAACTTATTAGCAAATCACTAAAAAAGACCCAGAAAACATCAGTAAACAACCTGATCACTCTAGCAACTGCATAGCAATGCTCAACAAAAATCCCTAGTCCTGCATAGCAACAACCAAATCTACTTAGAACATCCTAAAAACCGCAGGGCAACAGTCTGCGACCCCCCAGAACACCTTAGAAACCAGATTCAAACACCTTAGCAACAGTTTAACAATGGTCTGGCAAACCCGCAGCATCAAGCATCTGCTGCTGAGTTTTTATAAAGCCACTGCTCAAAGGCTCTCCAGTGAAAGAACAGTGTATTTCAGAGAGTCTGAAGTAAGCAGGTGAAAGCTTTGGCCTGATGCTCCTTTACTGTGATGCCAGTGAAGTTTGGGCTCGGAGAGACAGAATGAGGAGAAAAAAGAAAAACAGAGTGAAGAGTCAGCAGCAGCAGCAGCAGCAGCCTCTCTCAGGTCAGCATGACACCTCCAGCAGAACACAGAGAGAACGGACTGATGAAAGCTGAGGCTATGGCTCTGAAAGGGGCCCGACGGGGGGCAAACAGCACCGAAGAACAAAGACAGAAGAGACCAACAGATTGTTAGAAATATGAGACGAGGCATCCTCAAAACATCAGCACTTTTTCTGATAAAAGCCCTCAAAATGCCAACCATGTGCTGCTTTTTTTTAGTTTTTTTTTTTCAGGACATGAAGTGTAATCAGGTTGAAATGCTGTCAGCAAGTAAACAAATTAAAATCCATTACAGCTGACAGTGTGTTGAGCTCTGCGTGCTTTCATTTTTGCACAAGTTTGGTATTAAAATTAAACAGTTCACCCAAAAATATCAACTGCTCATCCTCAGAACATTTTTCCTTTGAGGAAGTGCAGAATATTAGAATATTCAGATTTGACATTTCCGCAAAAAAAAAAATATATATTTTTTTTCAGTTTTTTATTTATTTTATTTATTTTTAAGTAATGTAACATTAAAATCTAGTTGAATTATTTTCATGTTATGGAGTATTATTAATAAATCACTTATAAATTATTACTTATTACGGCCAATTAAAATTACTGGCAGAATTAAATTATTGTTTAAAGTTTGATGCTGTTTTATTACATATAAATAAAAAAAAAAAAATTGGATAAAATAGTTAAAAACAATAAATAAATAAAACGTTTAATCCATCACTACGTTCTTAGCAAATCGCTCAAACATGCTCTTAAGGACAAGAATGTTTTAAGAGACACTCTTTAAGGGTTAGATCCTTTGATTTATCTTTCGAAGTTTGTGCTAGATGATGGGGAAAGAAGCAAATAATAATAATTCAACAATATTAAATATCCAATAATTAGATAAATGAAAAAGATTGCTGATATCATCCGATCTAATACTGTACAGGTCCCACTTATCTGAAAAATACTGTATATGTAATTATCATATTTTTCCCCTGAGAAAAAGAAAAATCTGGTGCTGAGATCACTGGTTATTCAACTCCTGTGAATTCACCCAAAACCAACCCCCCCATTAAAAAAAAAATGCCTTTAAGAAAGAGGTGTCGTTACTGACACCAGCACTGTCCTGAGAAAATGGGTGGTTTAGGAAACATGTGTTCGTGTTCCTGAGAAGAAGCTGCTTGAGAAGCTGTGTGATTCCAGAGGCTGAAGAGTCCTGACAGACAGTGATCTGTCTCTATGAGAATGAGCTCACGCCACAGGCGAACACCGACAGCAGACAGACAGAAGCTCCTGGAGCAGATAACAGGCTCTTCACTGCTCTCTCACTCAGTCCTGCTGTTTCTTGAACAGCAATGCATGTTTTCATGAAAACACATTTCCTTCACCGTTCTCTGCCCCACCAGATGAAACTTATATGCATTCATTATTCCTTACAACTTTAAATTGCTGACTCTTCTCGTGTTAGTTTACTGAAAATGATCTCACTCTAAGGCCATTTAAGATGTACATGAGTTTGTTTCTTCATCTGAACAGATCTGGAGAAATGTAGCATTGAGAAGCCAAAAGCGGTGTGTTTAGATCTGTGTCGGCTTGTAAACAGTGCTTGATCTGTGCAGATTTCTCTCCTGATTCAGATTAGATGACATTTACCATAGGATAAAGCAATACTAGGGCCTTCCGCACTGCTTTAGTTCATAACTACAAGTACAGTACTAAAGTTTTTTGCGTGAAGTGTTTCCTAGTACCATTTAAAGGGTTGCATTCGCACCGAGAGTGTGTACTAGGACGTGACGTAAGCCAGTCAACAGCGATGACATTTTTGAGAGTGGTTTAATAACGAAAACAAAGAAGAACTCATTTGTGAGCGACATTCAACAACGTTGAAAAAAAAAAGTTGTGTTTTTTGTTGTGTCTCGCGGGGTTTCACAATAATGGACATGGTCAACGTATATGAAAAGCGATTGAAAGAACGGAAAGGGGGACTAAGAATCTCCAACGACAACTGGCAGTGCTACATTTGCTACAAGTGCCTGCACTTCAGCGTCCGTATATTTATCGCTGTTCATCATACTTGCGAAATAAGTTGACACAATGTTTACATTATGTTACAGGGTGTTTTCAAACGCGTCTGGCCAATCAACCGGAACTAAAATCACACTGCAGGAACAATTAGTTCTGGTACTATGAAAAGGTTCCTGTGGTGCGAAAGGCTCTATTATGGATGGAGGCATCATATTTTATCCAGACACAATGGTTTGAAACGTCTTAATGTTGGATTTGTTTCTTACAAACATGCAGCTTTTCATTTCTCAAGATGTTAACTGATGGACTGGAGTGGTGTGGATTACTTATGTCTGCAGATGATGTTTCTATCAGTTGTTTGGACTCTCATTCTGACGGCACCCATTCACTGCAGAGGATCCATTTGTGAGCAAGTGATAGAATGCTACATTTCTCCAAATCTGTTCTGATGACTCATCAACATCTTGAATGGCCTGAGGCTGAATGAATGATCTGTATTATGCAGCAGTGCATTGTGGGTAGGTGTCTGTGATACAATGCTTACTTCTGGAAGATCTTGGCCCGTTTATCACTCGAAAAGTTCTCCAGCTGCAAAGACTCCTGGGTAAGGTATGCCACAGCGAGGTGGAAGTAGTTATTCCACAGCTGAGAGAAAAGAGAGAGATCAGTTATTAAAGTAATGCTCATCAAGACATTTGAGGAATCACTCATTTCTATAACAGAGAATGAGGAATGGGTTATGCAGACTAGTTTAACACTTATTGTGAAAGATTTGAACAGGGTATGAGTAATAAGTACGAACAATAAGTATGAGCAACAGTCTGCGCGCACGCTGCTATTTAAAGCACAGAAGAGCTGATGCCACTCAACAATTATTTCAAAATAATTCATTATTAAAAAAATAAAAAGTGTGCATTGCCAGATGGGAACATGGGTAAAACGAGGACCGGGATAAGAATAACCACCAAACGACAACAATCAACACGAGCACAAAGCTCAGAGAAGAGCCGCTTCAAATATTCAAATCAGACACTGGGAAATTGCAGCCTATTAGCCTGTCATGAGTTATTCTGGTAGAGAAATTTAATAATCCCTGCTGAAACTTCCTCTAACACAACCAGGCCAAAAGTGACAATAAAAAAATGATGCTTTTAATAAGTAAGACTATATGTTTGTTGTTGGTGTTTTCTGGTAGCACGCCTAGTCTTAATGCATTATACAGGTACAGTATTAAATGGACAGGTCACCTAAAAATGTTTCAACTGATTTTCTTTTCTTGCATTGAACACAAAATGTGACTCAATTTAGGTGATATAATTCCAACAATTATTAATCACCCAAGATGAAAGTGAAAAAAAAAAAACCTTAGTTTTATTGGAATATTATTAATATTAAGAAACTGAATTGTATAAAATAAATACATTTAATAAATGCTGCAATGTACTACAATATAAAACCTAATATAAACAGATTATGTACATTACAGCCAATTAACATTATTATCTAAAATTATTAGAATTAAGAAACTGAATTTAAATTATATATGTAAAAGATATGTGATAAAATATGATAAATGTAAAAAATAAATAAAAAATGAAATGAATAAATAACATGTAAAACAAATAAATTCAATAAATACTGTAATATGTAAAGACAATATAAACAGACTATTTACATTACATCCATTTTAACTGTTAAAAGTTATTTCAGCTGAAAAGGAAAGTAGTTTTAGAGGCCAAGCAAGTTTGAATGAATGAATGAAAGCAAGAGTGAATGAATGTATGAATGAATGTATGAATGAATGAATGAATTGTATGAATGAATGTATGAATGAATGAATGAATGATATATAGTTAACCAGTTAACCATGTCTTATATCTATATATATATATATATATATATATATATATATATATATATATAAATACGTGCATACATAAATGCATATGACCAGGACTATGTCAACTTTCCCTTGTGTAATTCCACACTGATACTTTTTCTTGAACACATCAGGGGTTTTAGCATATACTGGCAGTGGATGGGGACCAACATCTCCTTGTTTGTTCCAAGCAATTTACAGTATTAAAAAAAGCTTTGTTGAAGTTGAAGTCTCACCTGCAGCTCAAAGTTGGTTTGATCAAGGAACTTCTTGCTGAGTACGGCAGCGTACTGATTGATGGCTCGCAGGAAGACTCTGGAATCAGAGAAAAAAAATCACGTTAGCCACTGTCTGCTCAACAAGAACTAGTGCAAACTATATCACAGACATACTTTATCCATTCATTTTCATATTTAAGTGAGTGTTTGTTCTTAACCATAGCCTGCAGAAAATGAACCATAAACACAGCCAGTTAAACACAGAATAATGTCATTCCTGACACAGAACTACAGCCACATTCAGCGTGCGGCGAGAAAGCACATAAACTACAGATGATCAATTTAATCACAGGTCTTTAACTCCGCCACACTGAGACCACATTAGGAGGATATCAGAGAGACTTAAAAACATTCTATCCACTTAGTTCAATAAAGGCGGTCTCTAATGAACTGAGAGAGAACAAGAAATCTTTATATACTTCTCTAACTGCGTCACCGCTGTAGAAAAGGAGAAAGAGTGAATGGAGAGGAATCAAACCAGGATGAACAGACTCAAAGCGCTGAACGTCCAGATCATTTCACATCTGTAATGTGACATAATTTGAGTAGCAGTCGTGTTCACTCACTGCTCTGTAAATGTATGTTATGTAGATCTTTTCCTATCATTTCCCAACAGAAAGCAGGAATCTCAAGACACATAAGATGGAAATAAAGCAATCAATGGATGCTGACTTCTTAAAAAAAAAAAAAAAAAAAAAAAGCTTGTTTTGTACAAGCTGAGATGCGAGCAGCTACTGTCGGATCATCAGGATGAAATGAGAGGTAGAGTTGAGTGTCATCAGCATAGCAGTGGTATGAAAAGCCATGTTTCTGAATGACAGAACCTAATGATGTCATGTAGACAGAGAAGAGAAGTGGTCCAAGAACTGAGCCCTGAGGCACCCCAGTAGTTAGATGTTGTGACTTGGACATATATGAGAGTTTATGATTGAATTATTTAGGGGATTTTCAATAAACAATATAATGCAACACAACACTAAAATAAACACTTATTTAACAGATTATTTACATTACAGAGAATTAAAATGATTATTATGCAAGAAAACATCAACTTGAAAAAAATATTCAAAGGCAAGATCAATTGGTTAAAGGTTTATACATGAATGAATAAATAAATAAATAAATAAATAAATGCATTTGATTGAAATTGCATGCATAAGACCAGGAACATGTATTAAAAAATGTAATAGTTTAAAATAAATAAATAAAATCCCAGAAACACTGCAATATCCAATAAAATACATTATTTATATTACAGCCAATTTAAGATGATAGACATTAAAGGCAGAGCAAGTACAATTTGCTGAAAGGTTAAAAGTAAAAAGAAAATATGATATACTTAAAGGTATGAGTTTTTTGAAAAATTTTCTTTTTTAATTAATTGAAATGTAGGAAATACTTTTAAATAACACGTAAGATCAATAGATAGATAGATAGATAGATAGATAGATAGATAGATAGATAGATAGATAGATAGATAGATAGATAGATAGATTTGTTTTAATGAGCACCCACATGACAAGGAGCGTGTATTAGGAAATTAAATAGTTAAGTACACAAAACCCATTTTTATTTCAAGTTCAGCTGTTCTGCTATAGTCTAAAGTCCAACATTATCAAACAGTCATGTGAGGATACTTGAGAAACAACCAGCCGATGCTTCAATATCAAATGTCAAAAGTCACCAGCTGAAGTAGATCGGACAAGTTTCTTATTATTAATTTCCACCATGAAAGTGCGAGCGGTGATGTTAACGTCTGACCCCTCATGTGTGAGCGTCTGTCAGATGTTTGACATCTCATTAGCATCACTGGATATCAGCGACTGAATTGTAAGTCATCTTAAAAGGCTCTGGCTGTGTAAACGCATCAGAAGCCTTATTAATCATCCTTTAATCTCGAGCTGGGCGGCGCGATACGAGCCGAATTAATTTCTGATTGACTAAGATAAAGAGTGCTAGCGAGCGCTAACATCACCGATCTGGAGGACGTTTGACTCCTGCATTGTAACGGAGAGACAGAGAGTTTCTCATCAGGGCCAACAGATACAATCTGTTTATAATGAGCTGCTGAAAAATGGCTGCTTAATGTGACTGCAGACATTAATAATGCAAGTGAGCTTTACTGAATCAACAGATGGACAGACAGACTGATGACAGACTACAGACTTTAGTCACAGCGGACGGTAGATTTAATCTGACACGCATGAAAATGAGGATGTGGACGAAAGCTTCATTATGTTGCCTTTGGAAATTATACTCCATTGTTGATACTGTGGTAAATGCATCAGTGCACAGCTATCAAAGAGTAGAACTGCTTTTTATTATTTAAATGTGAGACTGAGCATGAAAACAGAGAAATCTGAAAATATGGAGCGGGATGGAAAAAACAAAAAACAAAACAACACAACACAACAGGAAAAAAGTATGTTTTATTTTAGTAATTAACTTGTGTGTGTGTGTGTGTGTGTGTATTTATATATATTTATATATATATATATATATATATATATATATATATATATAATATATATACACACACACACACACACACTTATAAAAATGTAATGTATCAATTTTTCGAAAAAATATGAAGCAGGCAGTAGAAAATCTGTATATTAGAACGATTTCTTTAGACTGGAGTAATGATGCTGGAAATTCAGCTTTGATCACAGGAATGAATTATATTTTACAACATATTCAAATAAAAAACAATTATTTAAATCAGTAATAGTATTTCACATTACTACTGTTTTTACTGTATATTTTTAAACAAATAAATTCTGTCTTGATAAGCATTACGTATTTTCAAAAACATAAAAAAACAACCCCCAAAACTGGAACATTGGTGTAATTAATGCATGATTTATTTATACACAATTAGTTTTCTATGAATAACTTCTGTGTATCATAACATAAACCACTACTGTGATATAAATTCTCTCATCCCCAGAGTTTTCTGTATTATTGTTGTGGAAATGTGAGTCACAATGACTTTCAAAAAAACAGCTTCATTTGTGTGAACCCATTCATGCCAGCTGATCATAATACTGAAATAAAGTGACATTTTAAATCATTTTTAGCATCGGAAATGAGTGTTTTAGAGCTACCAAACACGCAGTACAAAACTCTCTATGAAGAACAGGAAAGAAAACAGAAATGCAGCAGAAGCTCATAACCTACACTGCATTTCATTGATGGAATATTCTATTCTACAGTCAAAAAAATATTTTGTGTCAAAATGATAGATTGCCGCGGCTGCCATTATAACACAAATCACTGGTTAACATCATTTTCTGGAAGGCAAATAGGTTATAGTTTCCTGAGGTGAACTGTGTGTTTTTTAAATATCATTTCCATCTCAGTTAAACATGCAGATACAGCTCTAAGTAAGCCAACAGTAAGTAAAAGTGGAATACTGTAGTACTTTGCGGCATTAAACACTGCTCTGTCTGTCATCAAATGATGCTGCTGAGTGTGTCGATCTACACTATCATTCAAAAGTTTGGGGTTGGTAAGATTTGTTTTTAAAGAAGACTCTTCTGCTCACCAAGGCTGCATTTATTTGATTAAAAATAAAGTAAAAATGGTAGAATTATGAAATATGATTACATATTTCTATTTGAATATACTGCAAAGTGTATTTTTTTTTCTGTGATCAAAGCTGAATTTTCAGCATCATTACTGCAGTCTTCAGTGTATATTGTTACTTAAGAAATCATTCTAATATTCTGATTTGTTTTTTTATAGTTATGTCTGCTATTGTCAGTGTTGAAAACAGTTGCTCCGTGGATATCTTGTCTTTGATGAAAAGAAAGTCCAAAAGAACAGCATTTATTTGAAAAAGAAATCTTTTGTGCCTTTGTCACTTTCGATGAATTCAAGGCGTCCTTGCTGAATAAAAGCATCAATTTCTTTCAAAACAAACTGCCCAAAATCTCCAGACGTCATGTTTTACAGTTGCTGTTTAACTTGCATGAAAATACAATTCTGCTATATCTTCACTAGAACAATCAGTTTGGGCAAAAACAAACTAAACGGACACAACTGAGACGGAGTCGAAGCTGCAGGATCGGGACAGACTGGTACAGATGAACAGTAGATGTGTTTTCTAGTCTGTTGAACACTAAGGATTTACTGCGTCTGTGACCTTACAGAACATCAGGACGTGTCTTTCTAAATCAGATCTGAGACTCAAGCAGAGCACCTGGAGAAAACACCTGGAGAAATGTCATGCGGGTCACTAAATGATGACCAGTTTTAGTTTGGGCTGAACTATTCCTTTAACTCACATGACTAATTTACATATATTAAACAAAGTTCATGCATTTGCATTATTTTCCATTATGGTTACTTCACAGACACCTGGTGGTTCTTGCACATACAAAAATAATCATCCTAATGACACACTGCAAAATGTTCTGATTTTTAACTAATAAATTACTGTTAAATACATAAAGTATTTTGTGGAAAACATTTTAAAATGAGTAATAAACAAACAAACATTACACATTTCTAAAATAACTCTAAAACAAAATAAAACAATCTAAAAATATAACAAAATAAATCGAAATAAAATTAATTAAAACAAAACATCACAACAAAAAATATAAAAGTAAAAGAAAATAATACAATAATAAATAAAATAACTAAATGAAACAAACAAACAAAAAATAAAATATGATCAAATAAATTAATGGAAACATTCATTATATTGTAAATGTCTGTAAATGACAGTAATTGATGAAGGAACACTTTCAATAAAAACAAACAAACAAACAAACTTAAAGAAAATAAAACTAAATGTAAAAGATAAAACAAAATAAACTAAAATAAAACAGAACTTAAAACTTCACAATAAAACAAAAACAAAAGAAAATGCAATAGACAGAATAGAATAGAATAAAAATAAATAAATAAAAACAAACTAAAAATCATAAAATAAAATAAATCAAAGTAAAATAAAAAAATCAAATAAATTCAGACATCCATCACAGGTGTCTGTAAATGATATGATTAAAAAAACACTTTCTTAATGACAAATTTAGGCTGTTTTTAAATCAAATTCCCATAATTCCCATTTGAATTTGATTTAAAAATAGCCTAAATTTGTATAGAGAGGTTTAAAGATGGCTTCAAGCGTGGCTCATCCAATCAATTTCAGTCAAACTCGATCTGTTTCATCAATTCCTTTTGCCTCTATAAATAAACCGGATCAACAAGCCAAGAAAAACACATTCTGTTTGTCTCTAAGACACGAGTAACACTGATGAATGTGACCGCGCTCTCATACTGATGAACTGCTCTCATTTCAGAAACACAGTTTATCCGTTCATCAGAGCATCAGAAGATCAACAGCCGTGTAAGACGGTTAAATACGATTCCTCTAATGCTGCAGCTGCTCAATATAAGGCCGCGAGGTCAAACGAATCCCACTTTAATGATTCCTCAGTACATCCCTCGCGCTCTTCCCTTTAATGCCACTGACGAGAGCAATCAATGCATGCAGACGCAGCCGTGTGAGCCAAACACAAACAGCAGCCGGGCTCTGATCTCCACAAAGCTGTCTGGGATGCAAACGGAGCAAAGACAAGCCTCATTTTCACCAAGAGCCTGACATCCCCTCACAATTAAAACCAATCAGTCTGTACGCTCGAGCACGGCAGGGCAAACACCAGACACGCCACCAGATTTCACACGCGTCGTTCACCGCTGCTGATGAAGATTCAGTAACAGATGTGTGTGTTTGTGGTGCAGTCAGATCTAATGACTCTGACTGGTCTGCTGATCCATGAAACTCAAAAGCAATTCTGCTGCATTAGAAGATTGCAAAAACATCCATTTACTACCTCTTTCTAGCAGCGAGTTCCAGCAAACTGAAGTCATGATGCTGCACAGTGAACTGCAAACTCAACTTTCAAACATATATAATAATAAATAAACACAATAATACAAATAAATGCATGAATAAATCTAGACATGGGCATGAAAATATATATATTCACAAAAGACCCCACAACAACATCCAAAGAACTGCAGGCCTCACTTGCCTCAGTTAAGATCAGTGTTCATGACTCCACAGTAAGAAAGAGACCGGGCAAAAATGGTCTGCATGGCAGAGTTCCAAGACAAAAACCGCTGCTGAGCAAAAAGAACATAAAGGCTTGTCTCAGTTTTGCCAGAAAACATCTTGATGATCCCCAAGACTTTTGGGAAAATACTCTGTGAACTGACGAGACAAAAATGTAACTTTTTAGAAGGTGTGTGTCCCATTACGTCTGGCATAAAAGTAACACCGCATTTCAGAAAAAAAACATCATACCAACAGTAAAATATGGTGGTAGTGTGAGGGTCTGGGGCCATCTGTTCGTGACCTCAAGCTAAAGCAAACTTGGGTTCTGCAGCAGGACAATGATCCAAAACACACCAGTAAGTCCACCTCTGAATGGCTGAAGAAAAACAAAATTAAGACTCTGGAGTGGCCTAGTTAAAGTCCTGACCTGAATCCTATTGAGATGCTGTGGCATGACCTTAAAAAGGCGGTTCATGCTCAAAAACCCTCCAATGTGGCTGAATTACAACAATTCTGCTTCGATGAGTGGACCAACATTCCTCCACAGCGCTGTAACTGACTCAGTGCAAGTTCTCGCAAACACTTGATTGCAGTTGTTGCTGCTAAGGGTGGCCCAACCAGTTATTAGGTTTGGGGCAAACACTTCTTCACACAGGGCCATGTAGTTCTGGATTTTGTTTTCCCTTAATAATAAAAAACCTTCATTTAAAAACAGCATGTTGTGTTCACTTGTGTTATCTTTTACTAATATTTTAATTTGTTTGATGATCTGAAACATTAAAGTGTGACAAACATGCAAAAAAATAAGAAATCAGGAAGGGGGCCGACAATTTTTCACACCACTATATACAGTGGTTTGAAAAATTGTTGGCCCCCTTCCTGATTTTTTTTTATATATATATATACACGTGTGTGAATGGTTTATATAAATATAATACACTTGTAGCGCTGGGTAATAACTTATTACATGCAATTTAGATTTTGTAATCAGCTTCCAAATATTATACCTGTATTTAGATTACTGCAGTATGTCTAAATTATATTACACTCAGTATGTTTTAAAATGCTTATAATATGAATAAAGTTGTTCTTTATAGGTTACATTATTATATAATATTCGGTATAATTCGTATTATATTGAGTTAGGATTAAAGTAATCTAAAAGTAATCAAATATTTGTCATTACATATAATAGCTACAATTTCTGTAATGAAATTTGTAACAAATCGGTAACAAACAGTATAGAAATGTCTCTGCCTTCTGCCACTGAAAAAAAAGAAGTTATTTGCAGACAGAAAAAGAATTATTCTTGGCCCCCACAGGCCTCCGTATGTGCTATTATGAAGTGTAATCTCAGTTCTCTTCTAGGATACGGCCCTCATCTTGTGAATTAATCAGCGCTGCATATTTATGCACATGATTTCTCACAGCTTCAGTCCAAACTGGAAATCTGTGCACACGCGGCAGCTGAAACGTTGCACGTTCGTTTCACTCTAATTGAAGAAATCTCCAGCTCAGAGGAATCTGATTAACTTTCCAAAGATCTACACTTCCTTCTGAACAATCAAAACTTACACTGTTTCACAAGTTATTATAGTGCACGACTATGAAATTAAAATTAAATAAGCAATGTGCACTTGAGAAACAAAATAAATAGTTGCAGCTGGCAGACAAAAGAAAGAAAGAAATCCTGAACAGTCAAAGCAGTCTATCCAAAACTGCTGCTTTGTGCAGTACAGATTCATACATAATTAATTCAATTCCATCCAAATGTATTTGTGTAGCACAAATCACTCCAAAACAGCTCTACAGAGAATAAAACTTTACAAACTCACTGAACAAGCCAAAGGTCATTAGACCTTTAAATGAATGAATGAATACACAAAGAAACTATTGAATATATCAATAAACTTTCAAATTTTCACACTTTATGTCTTTTGTGAATCCAGGCTACAGATAAAAGAAAGTATGAATGAAGGAATCAACAAATATATAAATGAATGATATCAACAAATAAATTCATGAATGAATCAATATATAAATAAATGCATAAATGAAATAATTAATTTCTCACTTTGTTTGTTCCACAGAAATATTTCCCTTAATTTTTCCCTTAAAAAAAGAAAGAATGAATGATATCAACATATATATATAAATTAATGATAAAAATATATATGAATGAATGAATCTGTAAATAAATATGAATACAAACATAAATAAACATATAAATGAATGCATAAATAAGTAAACATGAATGAATGAATTCCACAATTTTTTACCAATTTTTTTTCCATGTTTCCTTTTGTGAACAGAAAATAAATAAATAAATAAATAAATAAATAAACAAACTTTGTTCAACTTTTCTGTATTTTCCAGACTTTTCCAGTCTTAAATCCAGGATAAAGATACAGCACATACATAAATGAATACATACATTGATAAGTGACTGAATAAATTAAAGATACAGCACATACATAAATCACACTTTCCCAGTGAATTAAAAATAAATAAATGTTGTAGCTGTGTCTACTAATGTCTCCTGCAAACAGTGTGTGTCATTGAACAGGACTGTTGAGAGAACGAGGGAAACCGAGAACACGATGATTCTAGCGGGAGTCGAGAAGATGAGGTAGTCCTGTCTGAACAGGAAATGAATATTAATAATTAAGAGCTGTGGGAGGCTTTTTGCGAGCAGCTTGATTGCCACTTACTGAGATTTGGCCTGCGCTGATGCTGCATTTGCAGACGACACAGAGGACAGAGAGTCACCGTCGTCTTCCCACAGAGACTCTACATCACTGCTTCACATTTCTGCTTGGTTTTACATCACATTTACACTGAGTCACGCTTTCTGTCAGAAAACCTGCGTGAAGAACCTCGAGCACAGCTATGAATATGTAAACTGATTACTTATGTTAACAGCGTTCAAACATCCGCAGGGAAAACATGACAGACAAAACATGACGGCCGCCAAAATGGAACAGACTCAAATATGTGGTAATGAGTAATAATGAAGCCTAAACTAGATTTTTGCATATTCTAAAAGGAATCGTGAGTGGTGCTTGCCCATAATAAAAAAGAAGAAAATCACCATGGTGGTTGCTAAGGTGTTATGATTTCAGGGATTCCATGCTTTTTAAAAACATTAGATTTTGCCTGGAAAAAAAGTACTAAAAATTCAATCAAATTAAATTACAAATAAATTAATAAAAAAAATCAGTGGTTGCTAAGGTGTTCTGAGTGACTCCAGGATATCCATGTTTTTTAACCAATAAATTACTGAGTTTTTTTTCCCTAAACCTTTGTCTGGGTAATTAAATAAATAAATAAATAAATAAATAAATAAACATCCATTTATAAATAATAAAAAAATAAAATAAATAAATGCTGAATAACCATACACTAAGTTACATGCTTAAGTTAAATAAATAACTTAAATAAAAAAAAAAAAAATAATAATAATAATATAATATAGCTGCAAGCAGCGATGCCGGGGCCAAGCCCTGAAGGGCTGTAGCCCAGAGCGGAGCGGGAGGAAGAAAAAATGCCAGAAACCGAACGCACGTCGGGACAACAGAACGGTCCAGAAGTAGAGTAGTTTGAAATCGAACAGACCTTCAGACGAGAATGACCAAAAGCACATATTTAATTTAATGTGAACATACACAGAAAATCCAACAACTGGAACAGAAGCAACATGAACCACCCGGGATTCGAACCCATGACCTCACAGACTCGGATCCAGCGCCTTAGCAGAGTGAGCCACATTAGTTGACGCACACTTGACAAGCCAAAGAAGCGAGGTTAAGGTGTGAGAATGATCTCTCAAAAGCCTGAATTAGCATTTGAGTCAGATTAGCATGCTAAACTAAAAAATGCTAACGTAGCTTAAAGTTAACCAGATAGCTCAAGATTCTCATTAGAATGAATAAAAATGTTTTAGCATTTTAGCCAATTAGCATGCTAAGCTAATTAGCAAAAATCAACAAGCACAGACACGGTCAACTTCAGAGATGTACATGTCGGGAATGGGAGTGTAAATCAAAAATCTGTTCAGTCATTTCTGTCCGGCCTGGTCTGAAGATCATCTGATAAAATTTTTAACAAAATTGAACAAGATTTCAGGGAGGAGTAGCGAAAAAACGGTTTTTCATTCCATTCAATATGGCGGACAGACACCATGTTGGAAAATGACAAATGAGACATCATCAGATTCTGCAGAACCCAAGGAGCGAAAAGACATAAAAATTTCAAAAATCGATCAACGATTTCGAAAGTTATGAGGGGTTTTGCAAGAATCGTTATATCTCTTGAACACTAGGTGGCGCTGTCTTCACACTTCCGGGGTACCTCCGGCACATGGTGTTGATGACGCCTACCGATTTTTGTGCAGATTTGTCCAGTAGATCAAAAGATATTGCAATTTATGACAAATTTCAAAATGGCGGACAGGTGGTCCAGGTGGTCTTGACAAAATTGACATCCACAGATTCGGAATGACCCAAAGAATCCATAGACACCAAGATCATCATTTTCTGATTAATTGGTCAGAAGTTATAAGCAAGAAATTGCATTTTTGGTATCTCAACACCCATAGGTGGCGCTGTTCCCAACTTTGGCATGGACCCTCAGATCATGGTGTTGATGAACTGTACCAAGATTGGTTTTGATTGATCAAAGTTTGGCCGGGTTACAGCCTCTGAACCGATTTTGGGTCGACCTCATTACATTCACAATTTCATAACTTTTGAACAAAGATGAATATCAAAAATCTGTTCAGTCATTTCTGTGCAGTTAAAGTCCCAAGATCATCTCAGCCAATTTTCAGAAGGATTCGACCAATTTTGAAGAAGGAGTAGCGAATAGACTGAATACTGTACTTTTCAAAATGGCCGCTACTGTAATGGGCGGAGACTTAATGTAATGTATTGAGTAAAATGTCCATGAAGAGAGTGATCAGGTGTAATAAGTTAAATTTTCATAGAATTAGGGGTTCAAGAGTAATTAACATTTGAATGTTGAAATTTTGGACTGCTGGTGGCGCTATAGAGTTGGGCCTAGAGACCCCAAAGTTGGTCAGATCACTAATCATGGGCATCTCTAGAAGTGTGCCAAATTTCATCATTTTCCCATGTTCCCTTCATAGGGCTGCCATAGACCCCCCATAGAAGAGAAGAAGAATAATAATAATAATAAAGAAAACATACAGATACAATAGGGGCTACAGCCCTTCGGGCTTGGCCCCTAATTAATAATAAATATATATATATATATATACACACACACACACACACACACACACAGTATATAAACAAAAATTAAAAAAATAATAATATTTCTAAATAAAACAATTTCAAAAATAAAATAAAACAAATTATCAAAATAAACCAATACTAAATAAAGCCTAATTAAAAAAAAAAAAAAAAAAAAAAAAAAAAAACATCATCATAGCAAAAAATAAATGAATACATAAATAAATAATAGTAAAATAAAATAAGAATAAGCATTAGCAAACAGCACTTACTGGTGCTGTTAGTAGGAAATGGTGAATGCAGACAGAACGGAGAGTGTTTCTTTACGTTTAACATCAGCGTTTCACCTGCTGCTCCTCATCCCTCCAGGAGAGCAAATTCTCAGTTTCTTAAATTCCCAGTTTTTACTCTCCTCATCTCAGGCAATTTTCTGCTGCAGTGAACACGTGGCACGATGATCCACGGAAGAGCTGCTGATGCTGAAGTCTGCTGCTGTCCTCAGAGACACACGGGGTCTACCTGATGGCCTGCAGGAAACTCACGCACCGGCTCGGTGCTGAGGAAAGACGTTCTCCAGAGGAAATATTACAGAGAAACACAGTGTTTACTGCACAAAATCCCTGGGGACGGCCGTAGTAAGGACCAACACAATGCATCATGGGAAGTACAGGAACAGCCAATATTTCCCACATGACTACCACAGACAGACAAACTGATTGGTTGAGCTGATTTCAAAGATACTGTAAGAGGGCAATAAACACATATACTATAATGTTTCATACTGCTATGTTACTATGAATCATAAAAGCCTTTAAAAACCTTAGACTAACTACAACACTTGGTAAAAAAAACTGTCTTGATTATGAATGTTAACTGTTAATCACCTACTGATATTTTCATCATATTGCTGTATCATTAAAACAATAAACAACAGTTAAGGTAGGTTTTTATTTTTCACACACTTTTCAAAATTTATATGAATCCTGGACGGCTGGATGGATTGATGAATCATAAAATACAAATAATTTAAAAAAAACAAGTAATAAAGAGAGAAATCTTAAATAAAAATATGTAAAATAAAGCAAAACAATAAATAATAAAATAAAATACATGAAATACTGCAGTGAGGCTTACTGCTTCAAATGAATCCGAACTAGATGATATTAAATCAAATGTGACTTTTGCTATTATTCAGTATGTGTTTATAACCACCACTGACTAAAATGACATAAATTTCATGCCATAAACGAAATCAAATTTGACCTTTATTATTACTGGCATATTGCATTAAACAAGTCTTCAAGCAAAAATATTTGATTAAATTATTATATTATATATATATATAATTATATTTATATTAACTTTATATAAAATATAGTTATATTCACTGTATATAAAATTATATTTTAAGAATTTGATGTTGCATGCTGTGAAAAAGTAGTTGAATGCAAAAAAAAAAAAAAAAAAAAAAACATAAGACAAACTCCAAAACCAAACCAAAAACTCAACGCTATACTATGTACTATGCCACTGCAACATTAAAAAATAATAATAATGAGTGAAGCTGGAGAAGTTTAATATGGTCACACTAGTTCATACACTGCTGGTTTCCAGCAAGCTCTCTAAAGCTTAAAAAAAGTGTTTTAAAAAAAAAAAAAAAAAAAAAAAAACACTTGCTAAATGGTCCCTGATCAGTGTTAAATGAGCGTGTGGTGTCAGCGGTGGCGTGGGTGTGCGGGATAGATGGGTCAGAACGACACACGGGATAAAACCCTTCCTAAAGTGATTACAGTAAACCCATTAGAGAGCCAGAGCGGAGCGCCGTTCCCCTCACACATCCACACTGATCCACAGCACCTTGCACACTACATAGGGTGCTATTTTCTCTCATTCTCAGTCCTGAATTGAAAACGGCACACAAAGACGTTCAGATCTGAGCGATGGAAAAATATAAATAATACAAGCTGCCTGTGCGATTCTGAATCCTAAAGAGCTCTAACAGATCGTTCTGAACTTCTGCTCAATTTAAGCTTTTGGAAACCTCATCACGCCACAGTATTCTAAGTCAATCATGACGAATTTATCATCATCATACGAATAAGCTCATTCTGTCTGATTAACGACTAAAATTATGCATTTCTCAGCCTTCATTTATCCGTAGCATGATGCTATCTGGAAATCTGCACACTCATGCTGGATGATCTGCACGCTCATCTAGCTTTTAATGCTAATGAGAGTTTATCACACAATCACGCTGCTAATTGAGTTCAGAAAGCAGCCGCGATAGCCATCAGCATCCATTAACATGCTAGCATAAATAGACTCCGGCTCAATTTTGAGCTTAAAGATAAAACAAGGTCAAACCTCCACTGCCAGACCGATTCATCAAATAATATCACTGCAATTTAGCTTTTGTGATCTGATTAATAATTATTTTTCAAGCATAAAGGAAAGATCCCCCTCAGAATTCATCATCTGACTGATAGAATCCACTGCAAATGTCACATGCTACCGTTCAATCATCATTCATAAAGATGGCCAGGCTGGTCAACCTAAACCTGATTAGGTGCTTAAGATCGACTAGTTAACTAGCTGTTTAGACCAGGGGTTTTCAAACTGGGCTCCAATGAAAGAAAAAAAGGGTTACACTTTATTTTATGGTGCCCTTGTTACAGTGTAATTATACATTTAACTACTGGAAAATATTAATTAACTACATGTACTTACTATATGGTTAGGGTTAGGCTTAGGGATACTTGCATGTAATTATGTAAAAAAGTAAAATAAATAAATCTAACACTACAATACTATAGTACAAAAATGATACTAGTAAAAAAAAAAAAAACAATGTAACAATAACATAATAACAACAATGTAATAATAGAATATAAAAATTCTTACACAAATATTCTACAAATAATATTATACATTAATAATACTAATCAAATATTTAAATACATCTAACACCACAGTACTACATTAAGTACAAAACCAATGTATAATTGGTATCTATCTATCTATCTATCTATCTATCTATCTATCTATCTATCTATCATCTATCTATCTATCATCTATCTATCTATCTATCTATCTATCTATCACTACAGTACTATAGTGAGTTCAAAAAACTTCTATTATAAAAAGTATTTTAAATATATTAAACATTTATAATTTTTCACAGTGTAAATTATATTTATATTTATGCTATTTCACAGTATAAATTGGATAAAATTAAAGTCCTATTTTCTGAACATTATTCAAACTAATCTTTAAAGGTGAGTATATAATGAATGAATTTTCATTACAAGGGTCTATTTCTTTAAGCTCAAAAATAGAGAAAACCCAACTTTGATCTAAATCTAAATAAAAGAAAAAAGAAAATCAGAGAAGACTGCGAAAGTCACGCGCAGAAATTCAAAATGCCATCTAGCAATGCAACCCTGGGAAATAATTAAACCGGAATCTGCACTAGTACTTCAGAGAAGCGTTAAATAAGTAAGAGCAAACATGAAATAATCAACACCCCACACTCATCTGATATCAGTGCCAGCTCTTCATATCAAACCTGCTGCTAGAATTAAACTGACCGCTGAGAATCACACAGCAGCACAGAGTATTTCCATCTTTCTTTAAGGGTGACTTCCTTCTTTAACCTTTAGTGACTCAGCTGAAAAAGCTCTCTAAATGAATTCCCAACATCTGGTTTCAAGCCCTGAGACCCGAGGTGCTCCCTCTCACTCTGAAATACCACATAAAATAAAGCACTAAATGACAACAAAGACCAAACGGCGTATGATGGAAATAACTCGACCTTTACCTGAACGACAGAGCCATCATATGCATTTCTGAGGTCACCAATCCCAGACAGAGGTCCAACACTCACAAAAATGCTACAAACTTGAACTTTGATAGCATCACTGAATGTATCTGAAAGCAGCTGAGCAAATATAGCAGCCCAGAAGGGCAAAATGTGACTAGCGGTAAAAGTGAGTAAAACTAAACAACACCAGACACTGCAAAGCATTACATTTACTAATAACTCAAAGTGTTAAACTCTTTTCATTTAGATCAGTAAACAACCAACGCACTGGATAGCAGGCCAATCAGAGCACACCGCTTTGTAAAGCTCATCTTTCAACATACCTTCTGATGTTCATTCTTGTTTATTTTGAGCAATGACTCGTATTAAAGCGGAAGAGACTCGCTCTGCGCTGCCGCTTGAACTGAAGCGATCTCTCATGCCACATTTAAGAGTGCCAAAACGGCATTTATTTTTTGAACTTGGTGATAAATTGATCCGATTTGATCAGAAGTAACAAAGGACAAAGCTCTTTGTGATAATTGGATAGGAAATGTGCTACAAATGAAGATTGCTGCAGGGAAAACCACAGATCTGGCAACCCTGGCTTGAAGTACAGGTGGTTCTTTGGATCAAAAATAGAACCTGCTTTAAATGCGTAATTATTGCTTTTACCTGGACAGCCCTAAATTCGACCCAAGAAACATTTTCTTCACACAAGGTACAGTCTGACTTGTCTGCATGTGTTTGATACTGTGCTGAACTTCTCTGACTGAGACCTTACACAACGTCTCTGGAGGAGAAGCTCTGGATTATGGGTAATTGGGCTTAAAGGAACGAGCGCTGAGACTCCATCACGCATACCGACCTGTCATCAAGACAAAGTCGCCATGTAATTATCCTGAAAATTGAAGTACAGCTCATAATTAAATCTGCCGCACCTTTTAATTTACCCAGGAGTTGCAGCTAATTCTGCGTACACTGTGGAGTCCAGCAAAACCAACCCAACACATGACACTGTGAAAAAACATTAGCATGTGGCTAAGCAAACAAAGCAATATTCTAATAAGAAATTGATAATAACCATGTTACTTGAGCAGCAAATCAGCACATGAGAATGATTTCTGAAGGATCATGTGACACTGAAGACCGTTGTTCCAGTATTTTTGATTAAATAAATGCAGCAGAAACTACTTCTATAGCAGTCAACATTTGTAGTGGATCAAAAAAGTTCATCAAAGTTGTCCTAAGACAAGAACACATTTTGGTTTTGGTTTTTAGGACAACTTTGATGAAAGCATTTGATCCACTTCAAATGTTGACTAGTGTAGATTGATCAATGTAGAGAGAACAGAAAAAAAAAAAAAAACCCTTAGAGCTAATGATTACTGTTGCATATGAGCTTCAGGATAATATGAAATGTATTATTATCAAGTGCTTGTATGCGGTCATCATGGGTGCATTATTGAGGGGGAAAAAAGAAGAAAGAAATGGTGCATGCTATTTCACCATGAACCTAACACAGTTTGAGTGGTTAAACTAGAGAGAAAAAGCTTTTAAAATTAATTTCATATTGTTCTTTAATGCATATGAAATTTGATACTCATGTAAAATGTAAAAATGATGGTATTCTCTTCAGGTTAGGAAAATGAAAAAAGTACTCAAGCACGTGATTGTGTGTTTGGAGTGAACTGCAGCCGTTTGGAACAGTTTTCCCAGAACTAAAAAAACGTGAATAAGGGCAAATAAAATTACAAAACATGAATGGATTGTTTCTTTTTCAATTCACGAGTGCATTATAGGATTACAGGCTGACTAATATTAATATGCTCATTAATATTCCCTACATAATTATCAGAGCTCAAATTCTAAATTGATCAGTTCCATGTGACAGTCATTCATAAATGTAATTAATTACAACCATTTTGGTCATTCCTAGGCATCTAAAGCTGAAGAAAATGTAATTTCTTTAGTGAATTTGGCCTTTACTTTACAAGCAAACCTACTGAGACTATTTCTGTATGAATATTCATACATGTCCAGTGATCTTTTATAGCACTGCAAAGTAGATCAGCAATCCATTGGTTGACAGAAAAGAGCATAAGTGATGTTATAGTTCAGATGCTGCATTGCAGAGAGAGACTGAGCGAGTGCTGCTGTGAGTGGAGCTGATCTGTCCAGCTGTTGGTTTACTATCGCTGGCGTACTACAGTCTACACACACTACTGTCCACAGATTCACAGACTCTACTCCAATACTGAGCTGCCTGATGTCAACTACCTACATAGAGAGCATGCTAACAGATTCAGAACTGACATCATGCATTCAGCAACTGACTTCAACAGTTTGATGCTAGCATGTGTGTGCGATGTTAACATTGATACTCTAAAAAGTCAACAGACTGAAAAAGTGTAGCGGAACACAATAGAAAGCTTGAGGCCTGAGACATTTTTTTTTTTTAATAATAAACTACACACCCTAGCAACGACATAGCAACACTTTAGAAACTCTATAGCAGCTGTAAAAACACTCAACTGCATCGAAACACTCTACAAACACATAAACACTCTGGCAACACCCTAGCAACACACTAAAGCACTCAAAACCAAACAAAACAACTTAGCAACTAAATAGAAACACTCTAAAACTCAAAAAACCCTAGCAACTGCATAGCAACAGTGTAAAACACCCTAAAAACTTGAAACACCTTAACAACTGCATAGCAACACTGTAAAACACCCTAGAAACACACTAAACACTTTAAACACCTTAACAACTGCATAGCAACATCGTAAAACACCCTAGATACACACTAAACACTCGAAACACCTTAACAACTGCATAGCAACACAAACTCCTCTAAAAACCTGAAACACCTTAGCAACTGCATAGGAACTCTCTAAAACACTCAAAGCACAATCAAAAACTAAACATGTAAAACACCTTAGTGACTGCATAGCAACACTCTAAATACACACAAAACACACTAGCAACATTCTAAAACACTCCAAACTACAAACCTTCTAAAAAATGCAACACTAAAAACACCTTAGCAACCACATAGCACTCTATAAAAACACTAAAAGCATCACAGCAACTGCATAGCAACACTCAAAACACCCTAGTCCTGTGGGGGCTAGTTCTGCATGGACAAATATGAAAAAAGGCTGGTCAATAGGTGAGTAACTGTAAGTTTTAGCCTATTTACTCACCAGAAGCAATTCTGACTGTCATTTGGAAGAGTACATTTGAGAATAATAAGTCTCAAAGCCAGAGAGCTGATGGAGGTGTTTCAGGGAAAGATTAAGAATCACACAGAGGAGGAACACAGATTACAGCTGATAACCATCAGAGCTTTGAAAAAACAAAACAAGACCCGGTGAGATTAGAGGGGCTTTTTAATACCGCCGATGTTTTGATATGTGAGGATGCCAAATAAGTGAGCCTGAGACAATCTGAGAGACCTGAAGGGTTAATGTGATCCACAGCTGGAGATGTCAAAGGTGTGAGCTGGTTTGGAGGTGTTGGGCCCGGCTGATGGAGAAGCACTTCACACTGCCAGAGCTCTCCGACTCATATTAAGATTGGCATCTCAGCCATTGCACCTCAGAGCTTTTCAATCACTACAAGTGAATAACTTCAGCACCGGACCACACAGAAGATAAACGCCACAACAAAATACAAGCAACACTTACTCAAGCATGAGAGAGAGCGCTGGAAACATATTCTGTGTACTGTATGTGAATGCAGACGCTTCCAGCTACATACGCATCAATGCACTCAGAAATGCATCAGCTCTGCATGTTCATCTGATTCTGCTGTCATTTTGTGTGAAAATGAAATAATTCTACATTTGTCCATTTGGAAGTTGTGCAGGGCTTTCACTGCTCAGGAAAAACTCTTCTTTCTAATGCGTAAACACAGAGAGAGGGAGAGAGAGAGAGAGAGAGAGAGAGAGAGAGAGAGAGAGAGAGAGAGAGAGAGAGAGAGAGAGAGAGAGAGAGAGAGAGAGAAACAATGACACTGAGGTCATGCTGGCAAGGCCAGTTTTAGTGATGTGCCTGTAAACATTAATGAGACTGGGGGAAACTGATGATCAGGATCACGAGGTCAATGAAACACTCCTCTTCTGCTTTTTAGCTCATCAATAAACACTTCTCATTTTAGAGTAACTAGAGCTGTGTGCTCTGCATGCTTCTCACTGAAAATTAAAAATAAAAAGTTTTAATATATATATATTCTTATTAAAAGAACAGAAATAAAATATGTGATAAACAAAAACGTTTTTGCCAGTGTTTTTCTGTTTGTGATTCAGAGTTGGTCTAGACTAAAACAAAAAGAAAAGATCAAAAGCAATGATAAGAAAAAAAAAAAGTAGCAGAGGTTAGGAAAACATTGACCAAACAAACCTCAAGAAAGTGACTACATCACAAGCTGTAGTGTGAAAATACTAGGGTTATTATCATATCAAAAATAAGTAAATAAATAAAATGATTTATATAGCATTACTTGATAAACAAAATATAAGAAGCCCTTAAACTTATTTTATTCCTAGTACTAAAATAACTAAAAACTGATTAAAAAGGCATAAAAAATAAATAAAAATGACAAAAACATAAAATCTAAAATGAAAACAAAATATACAAATAAAATCTAATTCAAAATACTAAAAAACTACAATAATACATTAAATAAATAATACTAAAATAAATGAAGACAAGGGTTCATTACAAGACACATCTACTGTATTGCAATAAAACTACTTCAATCTGTGACAAATCCGTTTATTGATTTTACAACTGGGGCATTTCAAAGAATATCTCATTCAAACCGGTCAACCCTGAATCACGCAGAGAACGGAGCATCTCAAGGGACCTTTTGCATTCTTTCTTTGTTTCTTTTGTGCCTTTTTTTTTTTTTTTTTATAAAGTTCATTCTGAATCACAAGAGGCCTGCAACAACAGCAAGCAGCGAGCGAGCAACAAATGTCATCATGTGCAAATTGAGTCACACTGGCTGAATGGAGAGCAGCTCTCAGCCTGAGAAAGGTCACGCTCACCAAACTACACCGAGAGACTGAGAAACAAGAGCGAGAATCAGCTACTATCAGAGAGACACGATGTCCTCCGGCAGCACGAGGAGAAGCAGCCCATCCATTTTATAAGCAGATGAAATGCTGACATCACAAAAGCCAATCTCTGGAGGGAAAAATCAAAAACTTTATGAGACTTTATGCAGGGCAGAGACGTGCTCTTAATAATGTATTGCTAACTTTTACACCAAAACCACACATAAAAACTGCAGTTTACAACGCAAGCAGCTCCCCAGAGAACGAGATTTCATCTAGTGAGTTACAAAACTAAAAAAAAATAAAAATACAAAACTATACTGAGCTACAATGTTTCTTTCTCTCACCACGAGGGAAACACATATAGAGCGAATTACAAAAAAAAAAAAAAAAAAAAAAAAAAAACACTTTAGCACACTTTACTGCACAAAACTCTGCGTCTTATATACATAATGTAGTCCAAATTCAAACAAAATAAATTTATAAAATATAAGTTAAATTATGCACAATTATATTATTACATAACATACAACTAAAAAATTTCATTATTTTATATTATAATTTAAAATATTTTATTCTTATTCTTTTATTTAGCAAGGAGGCATTTATATATATTTTCATTTACTGTATGTGTGTGCTTTAGTATATATACAGCAAGCATGCATTAATGTGGGATTAAGTTGGCTGCTGAAAATTTAGCCTTGCCATTACAGGAATAAAATACATTACAAAAGGCAAAAATAGCAATAATATTCCAAATTATTACTGTATTTTTGATCAAATAAATGCATGCAGAGCATTAGGGACTCTTTCAGAACCGACTTCAAACTTTTGAAAGGTAGTGTATTCTAAATAAATAATAAATAAGCAAACACACACACACACACACACACACACACACACACTACATTTCTATGAATATCATGTGAATTTTATGGGTGTGACTGTGGCATTACCTGATTTGCATAACGACTATAATTAACTGGGTGCTAAAACAACACTATCAGCAGGTGCAGTTCATTCCTAACAAGAGACGTGTTGGAGAAATGACAGGTTTTGGGATAAAAATATGTTTAAAACTTGAGACACTTTTCTGAAACAAAGCTCAAACACATATCAAAGATTGCAGCTCAAATGTTAACTGATTTAAAAATTAATTCAGCATTGGCATAGTTAATCCAGACGGGAAACGAGAGAGCTTGTGATGTGTGAAGACGGCACAAAAAATGACTATGCATAGAAGTAAAGATATATGGAAAACTGATTATACACTACATGTACATGAACAAAGCAATGTTGACAAACGCTCGAAAACCACATCCATATTTGCACCATTAATCTGAAATCCTTTAACAATGTGACTGGTCAATTTTGTCATTTCACACAGTTGTCAGTATCACACCTGTAATAATGGGACTCTTCTCTAACACATCCAGCCACTTTATTAACAAGATTGTTAATTCACCTGGATAAACACAAACACATGCACATCATGAGAAATCTCTGAGTGCAGGTGTCTTCATTCCACATCAACTGCATTCTGTGATGAATGTGACTGAAGTGTTAATCACCTTCGGGAAGCAATAGAAAGACTATTTCTGGTGCATTAGACTGATTCCCCGGCCTGTTCATTACGAGCATGTATGTACACCACGACAAGATGCTACAACAAAACGAAAAGAATCCCCTGAACCCGCACATATAGCCTGTGAACATTCACTGTAAGAGCCATATTTTTGAGCCAATTTCACGGTGTCTTTTCTTTTCTTTTTTTGTACATGCCATTTAATATCCAAACACCAAGAATAAATCAGTTATAGCATAGATATAAGATTTTGTAGACAAATATCACTCAGGGTATGATGAACAATAATATTCGACATTTTAAAAAATTAGTTGATTAAATTTAAAATTTATTTCTAATATAGATTTATTTATAAAATGTATTGGAATTTCATGTAATTATTTTATACAAAAAAATCTGATTTTCACCTGTGAATCAAGTTACTGTGTCTCATTGCTCTCCGCGTGAAAGGGCAGTCAATTTAAGGCTTTGTAGACAAATAAGAACAGTATTCTATTTTTTTTAAATATTAACTGAACGTAATTTAAATTAAACAAGTATTGAATCTATTATTTAATCTAACATAAAATGTATTATAATCATTTAATAAAATTACAAATTAAATTAAATTAAATTAAATTAAATTAAATTAAATTAAATTAAATTAAATTAAATTAAATTAAATTAAATTAAATTAAATTCTGTCGGTGTTAAAAGGCAGGCAATTTAAGGCTCTGTAATGAACTACTGCTCAGGGTAATACAAAAAGAATTATATTTAAAATGTAAAAATATTAGTTAATTGAAGTTAATTTTAAATCAAACTAGTACTTAATTAAATTTTAATTCAAACTTAATTTAATTAAAAAACAATTTAACAATTTAATTATTTTATGAAAAATGAAAAATATATTTAATAAATAATACTGCTTAGTGTATGACATGAACTATTCTAATCTTGATTTTTTAAAATATTATTTAAGTTAAATCATGAAATGAGATGATTTTCACCTGTGAATGGAGTTGCTGTGTCACATGGAGCCAGTGACCACTTACCCGCCTCCATCAGTGACGCCCACTGAGTGCGTTACAGAGAGGGTGACTGCACATTGTTTTCCCGCGGTCTCATGCACCTGTTGACTCCACTTTCCCACACCTGTGGGTGGAGGGTCTTCCATCAGTGCTCCGGCACGCAGGTGGCTGCTGCGAGACTATATGAATTCCAATACGAAAGCCTGACCCCGACCTCTGTGCCAATCAAATCCGAAACACAAATCCAACACAATCCCAGCAGTACTGCTCCACAGCAGAGGAATACTTCAGGAATGTGTTAGTCACACGGAGAAGCCAGAATCATAATGTATCATCCAGTATGTCTACAATACTGGCACAGATAGATGGGAAAATAACTCCGAACTTTACAGAAGATCATCAGAACTTCTCATCACCTTCATGCATCTGAAGATCAGCACGAACACGTACTTAATATTTGGAATCTGATTATGCAATCCAGATTACATGTACTCAGTAACTACCCAGCACTGTTCCTGCATCATCATAAAAATGACAATTACGCTGTGAAACGAGTAAACGCTTGCTTCAGGAAACTCAGGTCTGACTTCCTGCTGGCTGTGAAAGAACGCTAAACTTTCATCTTCACAGTCACGCTGGACGCGGTTTGGCGGAGGAGTTGAGAAGAGAGGCATGAATAAAACAAAACACAACAAGAGACACACACACACACAGAGAGAGAGATTCATAATTCATGGCTTTCATTTCAGCAGCCGCCACACTTCTGATAGAGCGAGAACAGAGCGAATTCACGCAGGTGCACAAGGAAACACTACACGCCCGACACACACACTAACTGATGTTACACTGATGGGGGAAAAAAAAAAATATTCGCAAACACATTCTTGGCCATTTCTGACTGCTGTTTCTAAGCAACAGCAGCATGTGTTGAAGGGAGAGAGAGTTAATGTAAGCGATGCTCCCTCTACACGACTGCACATTTCTGATGTTGCTCCAGAGCAAAACCAAAAACAGAAAATCAACTCAACTAAGTGAGGAAAAAACTTGCTAAATGAATGAACAGCATTTCAACTAGTTGATTTAAGTCAACATCAAACCTCACCGGCAACCCATTTTACTGGCAGAACAACATCACACAGACTGCTTTCTGCTCTGGCCATGAAAGGATCTGACCAATAGAAACACAGCATTATAGGGAACACTAGTTCTACTGTACTTACTTATTCTGCATCATGTTCATTATGACCCAGTCGGCAGGATACACGTTCTTCCCAATGAGATCCTTAAACATGATAAACGTCTCCATGAGGAAATCCTAAAGAAGAGTCACAAAGTTTGGGATGAACCAGACATGACGACAACGTGCAGAAATATGTAACAAACATTAAATGTATTTATACAATTTTAATTGATTTTATGATCATAAACATTATTAAACATTATTAATATTGCACTGAATGTTGCTTTTTTGTACATTATAATGTGTCCTTTACAACTTTATTTTCTCCTAAGAAAAAAGAATAACTTCTTTACCATGATTTACAGAAGACACCCACCAAAAAACATCATTCAGTGTAACAGTAGTTCATATACCAAAAAATCTTATAAGGCATATTTACAACAAGAATCATTAGATGTGATTATTTATGGATCACAGTGCAGCACCAAAATACTAATTAATTGTAATTTGAATCTTTAATCTTTTCCGCACCTACTACATTTTACCCATTTTTCAGCAAGAAGTTTTTAATCATTTTAAATATAAATATATTTAATATTTATATTTTTCATTCATATATGTTGATAAGTGCAGGTCAGAATAAGTACGTCGTTTCATTTTTACATAAATGTGTTACGCTGAATGACGTTGACACATTAATACACCCATATTTCGACATTGTGTTTTTACAAAAGTTATTTGAAACATTAAAGTAGACACTTTAGTTGCATGTAATATTTGATTCTGTGTACATAAAACACTTTTGTAAATGAATTTGATTTGGACACCAAAATGGGATGTCTTGTCTTTGACCCACATGTGTCTTTTTGTCCAGCTATAAAACTGGTTCACAGGTTAATGGCACATTAATGTCTGTCTAAAAATGTTTACATGTGGGTGTAAAGAGTTCCTCGGGAAGTTTTTCTTGGCGTTGAATGGAAACTCACCACCACATCTGTGCGCATCTTCCCAAAGGTGCTGATGAGGTGTGTGTAGTGATAGTCGTCCATCTGCCGCAGAGTGCCGGTCATACATGCCACAAAACTGCCCTGCAGAGACAGACAGACAGATAGACAGCTGATCAGTGACAGCAGAACACCTCGAGCACCTGTCAGTCAAACACTGATTATTTTTTCATTAACAGCTCTTCTGACAGAAAGTAATGTGGCAAGCACCGAGTGTTTGACATCAATATTTCTCCAATCTGATTACAGCAGTCAGAGACACACTAAAGGAATCTAATGATACTTCCACTTCCCACATGAGGGAATTGGGACCAATATAACATGCAATTAACCAGAAATCAATTGCTAAGAAATGAAACGGAGGGGGGAAACTCATTTAAGATTCAAAACACAACAAAAAGGCAGTAAAACACCTCGAACAAGCAGTGGGGATCAAATCTGTGCAGCCTATTAGAAAATGTCACATTACCTGCTGAGGAAACTATTCAAATGTCATTTATGTAACGGTAAAGATAGGTAAGTAAGAGAGTAAGTTAATAACTTATGCATAACTTATAGTATAAAACCTCTTATAATACAAAACCTGAAAATAAGCAATAAGCAAAGGCATAAATAAATTATTCTTTAAATAATTGAATCATTATCGCTGAGGAAAGATTTTGTCACTTCAAAAAAAACGAACAAACAAACAAACAAAAAAAAAACTATTAAAGTGTCATTCACATGCAACTTAAATATTTAGAACTGTAAAACTTACAGTAATCGTCAAAAGTTTGCAAACATTACGATTTTTGTTTTTAATCTCTTAAATGTTTTATGTCTAAAATCTAAAAGATATATTAAAAAGTAATATTGTAAAATATTAATTTTAAATAACTATTTTCTATTTGAATATATATTTCTAAAAAGCTGATATAAATCCATAAATTAAGCACATTATCATTAATTTCTAATTGGCATTATTGATTTTTTTTTTAAATAAATGAAATGTATAAAATAAATGGTAAAGAACATTTGTAAAGTACAATTTAATGCATGCAGCAGTTTTTAAAAATTATTTTCATTACTATTACAACAAGACATTTTAAATTTCTTCATGCATTATCCATTTTCTCTCTCTATCTTGTAAAAACAGTACAATTAACAGGGTCTGAAAGAGGGTATAAAAAAATTGAAAATGGAATTTTGATGGAGGAAACCTTGAATAAAATTGTGAGTGGACTTGAGGGAGAAATAAATAAATAAATACGACAATGCGTAGGAGTCTTATTAGTTTAAAAGCCACTTCATTCATCTTTGCTAATTTGCAGCCATCTGAAAGGAGGAAGAAAATTTCCAGCACATTCCACATGAGCAAACACTGCGAACCACAAGCAGCCGCATGCGAAGCCTCTGCACTTTGAAAGTGTGACAGGGGCTATTCCACGTTTCATTTGCAAGTCTTTCCTGCAGCGGTAATTAGGTCTGGCCTACATAACTCAGCAGAAACACAACACAGCTCATGTTCATGACAAGCTCCCTTCTTTCTCTCTCCGTCTCACTTTATGAAGAAAAGACTGGAGAGGTAAAACTGGGGTCTTCTGTGAAATATTCATGCTTCAACACGTTTGTCAGCTGAAGTTACAGTATTTCAGAGGCACAAAGTTTATTTTCCCAGCTGTGTAAAGACACCGTAAACACAGTAAGCCTGGAGTGAGAGATTAGCGCCTCGCCGGTCTGCTAATGTGGTTTGATAGCTAATATTTATGTTTACTGAACATCCTATCTGAGCCTTTGTGTTTGAACAGGACACATAATGACAGACGACAGCGGCATCACACACACAACACAATACCAATGCCGTGAGGTCAAGATAACTAATATTATTTACTCACCTAACTATTAACTTCACAACCAAAAATGATGGTATAAAGTGCTGAAGAAAGACCGTTATTATTGAGTGAAATATTGAAAAGATAATGTTATCTTCTACCGCAAAGGAGCACTGACAGCTTACACTTATACATAAAAACAGAGAAGATAAAATGACAAGGACAAACGATAGGTCAGTTCTTATTATATTAATATTTAAGGAATAATTGAGGATTACATGAGTGATTTGGGTGATGGACAGGTGAGATTCAGTAGTTCAGAGCCAGAAACGTTTCTTCTACACACAGTCAAAACTGAATGAAAGAGTCAGTAAAGACTGGCTTCAAATGAGTCCAAACCAGCAGCCGTTCACGTCTAAAGTGAGTGATGCGCAGATACGGTGTCCTGCTGGGAGATCTGAGTGAGGAATAATAACTCTCTCATTCAGCATGTGTAAGCATGCCATTACTCCTGAAGAAGGATCCAGTTTTTTACTAGAAGATAACAGATTCCAGCTGTGTATTACTCATGATTGAGTTTCTCAGCAGCGGAGCCCTTCAATCACCTGATCACACAGAGACCCGATCTGCTCTTCAGAAACATGTCAAAGAGCCTGGATGTGCTGGACAAGAGCTGAGGCCAGACAAAACCTCCACACTACACACACAGTTTATTAAACAAAATGTATTCATGTAATTATCTACTTAATGATTCATAGATCTAGTCTTGTTTTGTTGATGTATTATACAATAATAATTTGTTCTTTGTTCATGGAAAAGTCAGTTCTTTGGCAATACTGTGCAAGTCATGCCAATAAAGCTCACTTGAATTGAATTGAGAAAAAAAAAAAATAGAGAAAGAAACTAATAGATGGAAGGAAAAAATAAAAAAATAGATGGATGGATAGACAAAAGATGGATGAAAAGAAAAAAGAATGAGAAAAGGGGAAAAGAAAAAAAAAATGGATGGACGAAAAAAGAACAATGGACTGATGGAAGGTAAAAAAAAAAGAATAAACAGATTGGTGGATGGATGATAAAAGAAAAAAATGGATGGGTGAATTGAAAGAACAACAATAAATGGATGGATGGATGGATGGATAGAAAAACAAATGGATGGATGGGTCGATGGATGATGGGGGAAGGTAAGAAAACAACAGATGGATGGACGGATGGATGGATTGAAAGAAAAACAATAAATGGATGGATGATAGAAAAAAAACTAATGGATGGATGATGATGGAAAGAAAAACAATAAACAGACAGATGGATGGATGAAGGAAAGGAAAGAAAATAAGATCAATGGAAACAAGAACAAAATGGAAGGACTGGAAGAAAAAGATGGATGCATGAATGGATGGATGCATGGAAAAAAAGAAAAAAAGCAGGTGAATGGATGGATGAAACAAAGTATGCAGATGTGCAGCTCTCAGACTGTGACATGAACATCATGAAATAATGGTGAAGGCTTTTCATTTAGATCACGTGCTGGTTTGAGTTCTGATGACAGGCCTCTCTCTCTCTCATCTCAGCAGACAGAGACAAAGGCTGCATCCTCTAAGGTTCATCTCTCACGTCATCTGCGTTGTGCTCCTCAGCCTGTTGCCATGGAAACTGTTTTCTTAAGGAGGTCGATCAAATAAAAGTCAGAGAGAAAGAATGAGATCTTGCTCAAGAGTTTCCCCGACTTCAGCTCCAGAGATTCCTCAAGGTCAGTCTGTGCAACACCAGCGAATAATCAAGCACACATAACATACCCACACACCTCTAAAACTCTAGAAACAAAAGTTAATGGGAGTGGCCAAAACCTTACACAGCCAATCAGAAAGCCAATTAAAGCAACTTTGATCAAGACTGCATGCAAATTTGCATACTACTGGAGCACACTTCACTGGTGATAGAAAAGTTTTCAAAAGTTTGACATTTTTAATGTTTTTGAAAGAAGCTGCATATGTTCAATAAAGCTGCATTTATTTGATAAATAAAGTAAAATAGTAAAACGTTGTGAAATATTATTACAATTTAAAATAACTGGTTTCTTTTCGAATATAATTTAAAATGTAATTTTTTATTTATTTAATCGAAGCTGAATTTTCGGAATCATTACTCCTATCCTTCAGAAATCATTCTAATATGTTGATTTGCTGCTCAAGAAACATTTCTGATTATTATTAATGTTGAAAACAGTTGTGCTGCTTCATAGTTTTGTGGAAACTGTGATACATTTTGTTTTCAGAATTTTTTGATGAACAGAAACTTTAAAAGTATTTATCTGAAATAGAAATCTTTTGTAACATTATAAATGTATTTACTGTCACTTCTGATTTACTGCATCCTTGCTGAATAACACTCCACTGTGCGACATTTAAATGGAGAAAAAGTTTGCAAAAGTTTGCTTAAAGTTTCAATCTTGTATTCCTTGACACCTTAAAACTGAAACAGGATACTTACAAAACTATCAAACACACACTTGAACGCAATTCAAATATTGCATCGCACGCAGAAAACGTTTGCAGAAACAGCTGGAAAAACACAAATAAATGTCCTCTGCTGGTGATAATCACACACCTGCGCAACAAACACTGGCATTGTATGCATCATTTACAGCCACAATTTGGCTGCAGCACTTCTATGCTGTCAATCAAACACCAGCAGAGCGAACAGTGCATGTCAATTAATGCTGCAGCTTTTATGGTCAGAAGTTGAATATCACAAAGGAAAATCCCAAACTGGACTTTGAATGCAATGCAGCGTCAGCTCAAAAAGTGTATATACTGCATGCACACTTCAAAAGCAATGCAATGCAAATTTAAATCCAAAAACAGTATCCAGTCTGGGTAGTTTTGGAATACTGTTTTCAAGATGCAATAACAGGGCAAAAAGAAGGACGCGCGCCTGGCTGAACATCTTTCACATCTAATGGTTTGTATTCTTGCTTCAGGTCGAGTCAGTTTTATTACAGCACTGGAGCGTGTTCATTTACAGCTAAATCACACTAATGAAATAATGGCTCTGTCAGTTACAAATGGAGGCAGAATCAAGACAGAATCCCTGTCCGCTTAATCGAAGACATGCCGCTCCTGTAGAGACACCAGAAGGAGCCTGGAAACATCTGGAGCAGCAGCAGCAGCATCTGTGTGACGTACAGCAGGAAAAACCCCTCGCAGGAGAAATGCAGCGATGCAAGAACAACAGCAAACTTAAAGTGACAGTTCACCCAAAAATGACAATTTGCTGTTAACTTAATCACCCTGCAGGCCATCCGAGATGTAGGTGACTTTATTTTTCTTCAGTAAATCAGTAAAGAAGATTTTCAGCACAAAATTAATACTTGTGGCTCCTGACAATATAACAAGGTCTTATGAAGTGAAACAATCGGTTTGTGCAAGAAACTGAACACTATTACCTGGAATCCAGAACCTCAGGCAAATGGTCCAGAGTGATGTCTAGTTCACAAACGAATCATTCTTTTGAACTGGTTCTCTTTAGTGAACTGAATGAACTAGTTCACCAAATTGGACTGAACCATCTGAAACAGTTTGCAGCTCGAACAGCACAGATCTATTCAGGTTAGAAGATCAAAAATCTCTCAGACTCAAAATGAGCCAAAATACAGGCGTATCTACTCCTATGATGAATGAACTCATTCTCCCGGATATAATGTTGTAAATAATGTTCAGTTTCTTGAAGAGCCCGATCGTTTCACTTCATAAGACCTCAATGTGTCTTCAGGAGCCACAGGTATTCATTCTGTGTTCCTCGATACGTTTTTTTGACTCTCAAAGTGCTGGTAAGTCATTGACTTGTATTTTATGAATCACCAAGGACCACAGTTTCAGCTAAAAACTTTTTCACTGTTCTGCTGAAGGAAAAAAAGTCACCTACTTCTTGGACGGCCTGAGAGTGGATAAATTAACAGCAAATTTTCATTTTTGGGTGAACAGCAAAAATGGCTTGGAAATCATAATGGTATTGATGTCATAACAATGAGCACATTAACATATGACTGGCACATTCACACATTAGCACTGTTGGAGATTAATGGTTTGCTACTAAAAATCTAATTCTCATTGGATAAATATAATAAATTGGAAAAGGATGGAAAATGGTCATGAACAACTAAATGATGCCTGTTTTGGTGAAAGAAACCATTACTATAAATATAACTGGACTCCAGGGAAAAAAATTAAATGCTAATGAAGAATATGAGCTGTTGAATTTATAATGGCCGTCTGCTGTTTATACAGCAGCATCTTCTGTCTGTATCAACCAAACAAATCTCTTAATCTAGATGGAACTGTAACACGTATCTACAGAAACTTTCAGACTGACTCATTTTCGAGGAAACAGACTTTGTGTCTCTGTGAGACTGCATGTGAGAGCTCTTGTGCGTCTTGTGAGAGTTCATCAAGTTCAGCCAGACCCGGTCCAGAGTCCTTCAGACATTTGCATGTGTGTGAGTTGGTGTTCGGCTTAATTAGGTTTATTACCACACACACACACACACACACACACACACACACACACACACACACACACATATAAAGCAGTTCAACACACTGTCAGCTATAATGGAGTGTAATGTGTTTACTTACTGGCAGCATTTCAACTTGATTACAGCTACAGCTCAGAGAAAGTTAGTGCTTTTATCAGAAAAGCTGTGGAAGTCTTTGTTCTTATGCACTGTTGTTTAAAAGAAAAGAAAAGAAAATTTAAAAAGTGCTTTTTTTAGTACTGTGCAGACACAAGGCAGAATGAAAGATGTGCAGACAGACAGAGAGGGAAAAGATGTCTGGCATGAGAACAGATCTCAGCAGCTCTTGTTTTAAGGTCCTAATTAAAGCAGCAGGGATGCAGGTTGTGAATGACAGGTGAGCTGAGAGAGATTCTCACGTAGCCGTCCAATTCGGCAGTCTTCAAGTGGACCTGCTGACGGTCATTACTACATCACAGAAACAAGATGCACTCATCCACTGTTAGCTTACTATTGACTGATCTATAAAACTCATTTCATTAGCACATGCTTTTATCTTACAGAACACTTACCATAAGCACAAGAAATTGCAGGGGTTAAAGATCTTAATCGGGTGATGGAATATATATCCAGTGTTATTTTCTGACTCAAAATATGACTGAAATATTATAGTTGTGATCAATATTTATTAAATTTTATTATAAATTAAGTATTATTTTTATTGATAATTTATGATTTTCAATGCATTTTTAAATTTTTCTTTATATATATATATATATATATATATATATATATATATATATATATATTTCATTTTAATTGGTTACACTTTTAGTAATTTTTTGGGCATTTGTCCCATTGTTTTTTTTTTTTTAATTTGCCCATATAATCAGTTAAGTTAAACTAAATAAAAATGAGAAACCTTGCCTTGGCAGTTAGATGAAAATCTATGTTTAAGTTGAATATATATGTACACAAAATGCTAATTCAGTTAACATATTTCAAGCAACATTTTTTTATGGTTTTAGTTTTATGTGACTATAACAATGAAGAACCTGAATCTTTCCATGGTTCCCTCACTTTTTAATCAAAGAATCTCCTTGACTTCCCCATGACCTTTACAATTCTTAGTTATTACTGAATAAGAATTTAAAAAAAAGAAAAAGAAAATACATGAATGCATTAACGAATCATTTGAACTAATTTGTGAACCAGTTCAAACAACTAATGAGAAAGAGCAGACAATTCATCACAAATCACTGACTTCCAAGCAGGTTTTAATTTTCACAAGAACAATATATCTAGCTAATTAAATATTTTAGAGCTTTCCTGACTTTTCCAGGTCTGTAAAACACACTTGAAGTTCCTTAAATTGCTAGGTTCTCTATAAAAGTTCAACTTAAACCACTTCATCACCACACCCAGATGGAATCTGCTGACTTGTGTCCATTTTCTATGCTGATTTTGCAAAAAAAAAAAAAAAAGATTGAATTTAAACACAGTCAAAAATTGAGAGTATTACATGCTGATAGCTCAACAAAGAGGAGATGCAGGTACATAAAACCTGACAGGAGTCTGAAATCTGTGAGGGTCTCAACATCTGCATGGATAATATAGAGCCGCAACAGAGTGTTGAGAGCATGAAACTCTGAGTGTTTCTGGAGTGTGTCTCAGGAGATGGAAGTTCAAAGCCGTTTGTTCGGGGAACTGAATTTAGACACTGCGGTTCACACGTTTGATTTCTGTTATGACGGTTGGACAAAACCCGTGGAATAAGGGCTGACCAATCCTGGGGGTTACACAAAGTCTCTCTCTACATGCATGTGTGCGTACATATAACAGAGCAAAAGAACCAAAAAACCTGAAGAAAATAACGACTCTACATGCTGATTCAACAAAAACCATGCAAAGGAGACAGATGTCACCCTGGAGGAGGCCATGCGGTGGTGTGGCCTTACTAGCGGCTAGGACAATGAAATCAATGCGTGCCGCGTCAGCAGAAAGCACTTTGCTCCTAGGGGCCCTTATGAGGGCAGATTAGAAAAAAAATAGACAAACAGAGAATGAAGATGTGAGATGAAGAAAGAAAAGCTGCGTAGATGAACCCTACTACAACTGGCCAAGGTGAAAGTTCTCCCCAAAACTCATAATTCACTCATTTACTCATGTCATTTTTAACCTGTATGACAGACTTCTGTGAAATGGGGTGAAAAGATGTTTTAACCCCTACATTCTTCAAAAGATGTTTTGTTGTGTTCAGTAGAAGAATGTCACACAGGGTTGGAAGTACGTGAGGGTGAGCAGAGGAGATCTCCCTTAAATGTCTCAAACAAAACTCTAGCTTTCCATCTATTTCATAAACTTTCTCAAATGCCAGCTTGTCCTCGGAAGCAACTTTGTTTCCCAGTAGACTGATAAAACCTTTTCTTTTGTGGCGACGGGCTGCAAGTCTATCTGAAATAACTGAAATAATGTGGTGACGTGATGTGGAACTATAATGCAAGCTTGGAACGACTTTACAGTCATTCAGTTGCTAAAACATTATCATCTTAGAAGGTCTGACAGCCAATCAGAATCAAAAATAATGCCATGCCACAACTGACCAATCAGAGTATCACAAAGTGGCAAATGATAAATAAATGCATGAACTGCTGTTTTATACCAAGATAAATAAGCTTTGATATATATTAAAGTCTGACCTCATTTATAGAATGCATTTGTTATGTACTGTATGTGTGTGTGTGTATTATGAGTATAATAAACAAACTTTTGAAATGTATAATTTAAATAATGAAAAATAATATAAAAAGGAATTGAAGGAACTGACATCAATGTAAATCAGCAGGTCATCACATGACCTGAAGCTGGATTTTCCGGGCAATTTCCCTCCTCTTTCTCTTTCTCTCTGCTTTGCTGTCTTCCACCCCGCCTCCCTCTCTCTCTCTCTCTCTCTCTCTCAGTGTGTGTGTCGCTGGCTCTCGGGTCTCTCAGTTCTTGGAGTGGCTGGTTCAGGATGGATGTCTCATGCGCACATATGCCATTGCTGAGCGCCGGACCCCGCTGCATCCCGTCGGCAGTGTGTGTGTGAGTGTGTGTGCGTGCATGCATGTGTGTGTGTGTGCATGCGTGAGAGCGAGAGTTGCGGGGGAGCACTGGTCTGGTAAAGACGCGTGTGTTTTGGGGCAGATCTCAGTGGAATCTCTCACGCTGGATGTGTAAGGATCACAGGAGCAGCGTCTGACCGTACGTGTGTTACACGGAGAAACTTCCAGCATGGCAGACCCCCTCTCCGGACTCACATCAGTTCTTGCTCCCTGACGGACCCCAGCTGCGCTGAGAGGGAAGACATGTGCTGGTCATCTCTCCCTCCCCTTCATCACCATCACCATTGAGCCTTGTCCGGAGGTGAGTCTCTGCCCTTACATTTGAGCTCATGTTTGGACTCATAATCACCTATAACCTTCTGGAAATGCACCTTTAGTCATTTCAGCTTGTGAGTTCTCTATCATAATGCTGAGAAAAGACAAATGCACAAGAAACTTGAGCAGCAAAGTTGATTTGAGACAAGACGGTGAGTGCTGCATTGAAGACCCTCATCAGAACAAACACGGCGAGATCCTCTGTTCCTGTGGCATCTCAACCGACCATCGCAATGCTTCCTTTAGCATTATTATAATCTTTTTATTTCAACCCACGCAGAGAGAGAGAGAGAGAGAGAGAGAGAGAGAGAGAGCTTATGGTGGTCTGAACTGTAAAACAGTTGGGCTGACAGTGGATTTAGAAACTGTGTTTTCAGGCTGTAGGTTAAATCAGGACTACATTAGTGAAAAATGAACATTTGGGCACCATTTTCTCTGCCTCACATTGATTCAAACCTGTATGACTTTCCGTTTTTCTGTGAAACACAAAAGTAGATGTTTAGCTGAATGTTCATGCTGGTCTTTTCCACACAATTAAAATGAACGAGCTCAGAAGATACTGAGCTGCAAAAAAAGGATAAAAAGCACAAGAAATTTAGCTGTGCATTATGTAATACTATATAAGTATTTATTTCCCCTACACTATATGTCAAAAGTTTGGAATCTTTTAACCTTTTTGAAGGAAGTGTCTTAAGTTCACTAAGACTGCATTTATTTAATTACAAATACAGCAAAAACCGGACAATTATGAAATATTTCTTGCAATTTAAAATAACTATTTTCTATGTGACTATATTTTGAAATGTAATTTATTCCTTTGATGCAAAGCTGAATTTTCAGCATCATCACTCCAGTCTTCAGTGTCACATGATCCTTCAGAAATCATTCTAATATGCTGATTAGAGAAAATGTTTTTGTTGCTTATTTTTTTTACTGTTATTTATAATTATAATTTTATTTTTATTTTATTTTTTATCAAGTAAAAGCAGCATTGTGAGCATTAGGGTTGCCGCGGTGAGGAAAATTTCAAATCGACGATTCTGCAATTTGCAGTTCGGCGTCAATTGCTTGAATGGACAAAATAAATAAATAAATAAATAAATAAAAAATTATATTAATAAATAGATAAATAAAAACTTATATTATAAAAATGAATTCATGCATAGGCTGAAAAAAACTGAATATCGGCAAACTGTGGACCAAAACAACTAAGAACCACAGAACGTTTACTGCCTAGCCTATATTAGAACGTTTTTAAAAAATGAAAATAAAATAAAATAGGCCTAAATAAATTACACAAAGTTTAAATAAGATAAAACCAAATAAATAAACGAATATAAAAGAAAAACTTCAAAAATGACCTTAGCTTACATAAATGACAAGTCAGCAGAACCCAGTGTTTCCCCCGCCCCCATATACATTATATATGCAAATTCATTTTCTCCCAACAGGAGGCGCTTTAAGAGCGGGTGAGAGAGGTTTCTCCGGTAATGGCTGTATACAAAGCTGCGCTAATCTCACAAACGCTGCTTTATCAGGCATTACAGGCAAGATTAAATGAAAATGACATTGAAAGTTTTCTGAAAACAGTCGGTTTCCTTCTGAAATACACTCGCGCCGGTTTTTGATTTTTAAACATGCAGTGCTCATGTTTATTCAACAAAGCCTTTTTGAAAATCTATTGGTGGCGGTCAGTTTAGATATTGTGGTGGCCCGCCACAAATAAATCAATGTATGGGAAACCCAGCAGGCGCTTTTGCATTGCGTTTTGACACTAACTCTTCCGCCATTCTCTTGCTTTTCTGTAAGTTCTACTCGTTCTCCTCACATGATAAATGAAATTTGACTCGTGATGCTGATCTGTGATGTGATTGTCTCTTGACATGCAGCATTGTAGCTGTGTTCAGTTTTTAATTATAGTGTATGCTCTCTTCTGAACTTATTTATAATTATTTTTACTTAATTCAAATAAATATTTAAGAAAAAATGAATACTTTTAAAAATCAAAACTACGGAGGGGACGGTGTCACACTGGGACAATGATGTAACCGGTGTTGCGGCTTAAAACCGGTAACACCGTCAACACCGGTGAGCCTAGTGAGCATTAAAGACTTCTTCGGTGACGCCAGCCTGCATTGGTTCTTCCGCGTTTCACAATGCAAATGAGTTTTGAGAGCTAGAACGGACACTACAGGATTTCATTGTAGAAAAAGAGCTGCATAAACATTCTGAATTATGTTTCAGAAACGAAAAGTCATACAGGTTTCCAACAACATGAGGGTAAGTAAACGATGAAAGGATTTCGATTTTTAGTTGAACTATGTCTTTAAAAGTGTCAATGGCTCAAGTGGCCTGATGAAAGGCCCATAACAAGAGCATAGTAGAGATAAATACTGCCTGTTAGCACTAGAGACCAATCCAACGCTCAAAGCACAAACCCATCGGCCACAAGGCAGGAAAACACTCACTAACACACACTGTAGTCTGCTCAGACAAACAGTGTGAGAGTGTGTGCGTGAGAGAGAGAGAGACGGAACATGAGAAGGAAAAAGTGAGACTTTATCTGGGTTCTACCTGAAGGATCACGACGTCCTTTCTGTCTGAAACACTCCCATACTCCGTTTACCTCTATAACCAGATACCAGCAGAAACACACAGAGAGAAAGATGCATACTGCATTACGATGGTCAGTCACCTACTGTACAGTAAACTGGGTGAATCACACACAAATACCTGGGTCATATTGCACAGACAGACAGACAGATAGATGTCCTATTTACATTACTGAACTGCACTGTGCTGACTAAAAACAACAAATAAACAAACAACCTGAAATGAGCATTATTATTATAATCTTTTTCGATTATAATAATGAGAATAAATTTAAAGGTGTATATATATATTTTTTTTTTTTTTTTTTTGGGGCTGACATACAACTCAACAGTACATAGACTCGCCAATACTGTGCAAATAAATGTATGTGAAAGTAAAACAGCCTAAAACAACAGGCCTAAATAAGCTTTACAACATCCAACCAGCATTCATGACCTCTATGTTTTAAAAAATGCTGCAGGACAAAACATACCACATATTCAATAGCTGATCGTTCAGAAGTCAAGAACAAGTCAAAGTTTAAGCCGAACACTAAAGCATGCAGCAGCAGTAAAAGCAGTTCTGCATCAATATATGCTGCTTGACAAAGACGGAGTTTGAGGTCATAGATCTTGGCAGAGAAAGCAAACCCCACCACTGCTGAACACTTGAGATGCATTAAGAATCCTTTTGGAATCGGATCGTGACTCTGAGTCGTGAGCAGCCTAAAGACTCATCATCTCGCTCTTCACCTGCCTCACACACAGAAACAGCAGCACCGGCCGCGAGGAAGCCAGATGCTGTCTTTCATGTGGTAATGGCTTTATTACCAGTCTGTTTGCTCACTGTACAAACACAGAGACAAAGAGAGGTCACAACATGCCTGGAATACTGAAGAGATTCAGACTCCCATGAGACGGCAGCATTTGATATGGCCATCTCTGCCTCATCAAGAGAGCTCCACACTGCAGCTGTTCTGACCAACAATCTCCTACTTAGGAAGAAACATCTGACCAGTGTAAAAGTGAGTCTCTTTCCTGTGGCTTTCTCAGAATCTCAGATAGCTGAGAATAAAACTGAACATACAGCTGCGCTCCAGTATCTCATTAACATGCTGTGATTTTATACTGTACATCTGAACTTCAATCCAAACTGGATTCATCCTCAAACACTCACTAAACCTGTGAAGAGAAGACTGAAAAACGCATAGAGCCAGTAAATCAGATTAGAGATTGACATTTCATGAATAGCAATTTTCTCTTCCATCCATCCTACTCTCCTTCTTTTTTTACCCACTGATCTTTCTTTCTCCCTTTCGTCATCCGTTCATCTTTCTTTCTTTGCTTTCTTCCTTCCATCCATTCTTTTCATCCATCAATTTTTCCACCTTCCTTTCATTCCTTTCATCCCTCCATTTGTCTGTCTTTCCTTCCATCCATCCATTTTTCTTTTGTTCCTTCTTTTGTTTGTTATTTCTCTCTTTTTCTCTCATCCATCTTTCTTTTCATCCCTCCATCTGTTTCTTTACTGCCTGTCATTCATCTTTCTTTATTTTTTGCCATCCATCCATTTTTCTTACTTTCTCTCCATCCATTTTTCTTTCCATCCTTCCATCAATCGATCCATCCATTCATCCATCTTTTCTATCCATCCATTTTCTTTCTTCCCTGACATCAATCTATCTTTCTTTATTTCTAGCAATCGATCCATCATCTATCAATTAATTTTTCTTTCTTTCCTGACATCCATCCATCCTTCTTTCTTCCATCCATTTTTCTCTTTCCTGCCACCCATCCATCTTTCTTTATTTCCATCCATCCATTTTTCTTTCTTTCCTTTCTAGCCACTTTTTAGTCCATCCATCCTTCTCTTTCCTGCCATCAATCCATCCATCCCTCTTTATTCCTTGCCCATCCATCCATCCATCCATTCATATCATCGAACAATATTTATTGTAAACTTCTTTATTACTTTTGAAATTTACTATAAATTATTGAGTGAAAATAATTTCAAAGTAAACCCTACACCACTTTTTTTTTTCCTCAGTGCAAAATGGAGAACACAAACACCTCAAAAATAATGCATTTACCCAGGGCACCTTGTGTACATCTAACAACAATCTCACACATAAACATGTACTGAGTGCAGTGTGTGTGTGTGTTCTAGTTACCTGGTCTCCAGCAGAAACCAATTTACAGATGCTACATCTGCACCACTGCACACCTTCATGAAGCACACTGCACATTAAGCATCAGCGCTAATGTTTGCTGGCTGAATTAGTCTTGTTTCGATGTATAGCTGGAGGACAATCACACAATGCATCTCTGCTCTCATTCTCCACCCCCGATCTCACATGTCTGCTTTTTCTATGAAATAAAGAGTGTTGTGGGTAATGGAAGCTGCACCCCGCTGTCTGAAACTCCACAGAGAGCCTCTCCATGACATTAACTGACAGACAGAGAGATAATACACTGCAGAAGAGTTCAGAATCAGTCAGTGCTAATCTAACCCCTCTCCTGAGCAGCAAAGTCTCGGTTAAACATCCACAAGAACCTTACTCAAAAATGTTTAAGAGCTTTGGCTATGCATGTGTGTGTTTGTGTAAAGCTCTGGGGTGAGATGTTTTACTACTCAGCGTTAAGTCAGATACAGTCCCTGTATACCAGCGACTTCCTCAAAATACTGCAGGTCTATCAGAGCTGAATACTAAATAGAGTAAAAGCTCTCAGCAAAGCCGGAGAAGAAATCCGTTCAGGGTCAGCGGGGCAGATCAGGCTCTGACTCCACTGAACGCTTTGATTCATTTCCAGTGAACTGACATTTTCATTTGAAACACACATTATTCATATTATTAGATCGTATAGTGCATTTAATAGTGCTTATAAAATCTTTACACTTTAGTTCATAAATTGGATAGCACATTTGGATGTATAGTGATCTGTTACTATAGAAATGAAGGTTTTCTCCGTCATTTTCTCTTGAATATTTTCTCTTGTCATGGGTTCGTGGTCTGAACCAAATGTGAGGAGATAAAAAAAGACCATGTAGCATTGATAATCTTTCCACATCTTTCTATTGATTTGTCCCCATGGTCTGCACACAAAAACAAAGAGTGTAGTCCAATTGACAAACAAATGACTCTAGAGAGCTGCTTCCTTTTAGGGAATCAGAAACATGCAATGCAACTGCTCTAGTACAATTCAGAAACTAATGACTATTATGAGCAGATTAAATATTCATTTATCTTTCGAATTGACACACACAGCACAATCAGCTCCTTCTAATTCACAAACAAATAATTATCACGTACCAATCATTTTTAGCAAATCAAAAAACATATGCCACACTCAGCCTAATCAAATACTCAAACAAATGACTTTTTTGAACTGAAGTTAGAAGGCATATATCAAAAAGACTCAAACTCAGTTAACATACTGAATCATCTCAGAGACGATTATACAGTAGATAGATAATCTATTGATTCTGAGATTATTTGTTTTTAGTACATTAATAATATACAGAACATTTACCACAGTCCATTTAAAAAATAAAATGACTCCTATAAATCATTTATTTTTGGTGAATCAAAAACATATGGCGCATCTATCTATCTATCTATCTATCTATCTATCTATCTATCTATCACAAATGGCACCATCCACATAATACAAATCACAAATGACTTGTATGAACAGATTCTTTTAACAAATCAAAAATACTCACAAACTCAATTAACTTATTGAATCAATCAGTCAAATGAATCCTTCACAGCAACTAATTACATTTAAGTTCATAAATTTTCACATCTAAATGCACATGATCTACTGTTTGTCAATGACTGAATGAAAGTGAGCCATCCACCCATCCATCCATCCATCTATGCTATCATTAGTAAATGAACACAGCAATAGTCAGAAATGTCATAATGCTTCATCTTCAGAGCTTCAGTGAGGTGGCGTGGCATCACGACGACTGTAATGCTTGATGATTGTGGATTTAAAGGACTAACTAGCAGGGCAGATGTGATGACCTCTGAGCTGTTTCCGCAGTAAAGCCGGCGTTTAAAGAGTCCTCTCTCCACCTGAGCGTAACGCTTTACAGACCCGCTAAAGAGACGCATCTAATGGAAGGACAGTGAGCACACTAACTCTAGATGAAATGACAGGGACGCATCACTAAAATGTTCTAGCATCAGAGAGAGACAATTATTAGAAGCACAATCCTCTAATAGCAGTCGTTCAGATGGACGGCCTCATCTTATGGCATTAGAGAAACGATTAATGGACAAAGGATTTGACTCCATACACTGGCTTTAATGCAGCAGGGATCACACTCACAATATCCTCCATCCTTACCATCACAAACACAATGTTATACTTTGCATATCTGTAGTCCAGCGTGAACACAAATACATTCTAATACACAAAAATTATTTCATTTTCTTCATATTTAGTCATGCATTTTAGTCTATCTGTCTATTCATCGTTCTGTCCTTTTTACTGAATCAAAACATATAGATTAATTTAAAAAAAATATTTCAAAAAGACAAACTTTGCACTGTTTAAAATTCAAATGATGCAAACAATTTAAAAATGTTCAAAGCATGTTTTCCTTCCCTTTTCTTTTTTTAACTAAATGAACTTAACGACATTTGCTTATTTTCATTAAATGAACTAGCCATATCGACTGTAGATAATACAGTTACTTCTTCCTTAGAAATAATTAACACAAATATATTTACAAAAACATTATGATGCATTAAAAATGCCGCATGAGGCTTCTGAGTAATGAATAGAATCATCTGCTATTAAAACATCTCGGTATTAGCACAATACATACGAGTCACAAGAGAAGAAATTGATGGTATGGTTGAAATGATTGACACAAAAATCCTTTTCTGATGGAAAGCGCTGAAAATAGAGACTGTTTTAACTACATCCTGGTCATATTACACATGCATATGAACTCTTTTTCTGTGTCGAATGTGAACAGGCCTCATTCTGAGAAAGCACACTAATAATATCCTGCAGGGGAAATCACCAGGAGAAAACCCAGCACACAAACCAAATAAATAAATAACAGAAAGGCAGCAGCTAAAGCCGGATTAGGGTGAGCGCTCGGCCTCCACACGCTGTCTAGAAGTGCCACACTTTCATTTGTTCCTGCAGTGTTTTAGGACACCCTGTGCTCAAACAACACATGCTCCTGTCAGAAAATAAAAAAGAAATCAAGCAGGGAAGGGATTTCCTGTTTTGTTAATGCTCGCAGACGTAGGAGGATGAATATGAAATATGACCTGAGGTTCCTGTACAATGCTATTAGTCTTATATAATTAACCAATTTGATTTGATGTGTTATCAAACCCCAAAAGCACATTCTTTACATGCACATTACTAGATGGCCAGATTAAAACCCTCATCCTGACTGTGCTTGAGGAAAAGAGCCAGAACCCACTAAACGCTTCGGTCAGAAAGCACACACAAGCTGCAGGTCAACACTGGAGAAGCATATGAAGCTTCTGACCTCAGTCCTGAAAACTCAAAAGAAACAAAGCTCTTTTCCATAAATTTCTGACAAACAAAGCATCACAAAAGTAGTCCACAAGTCAAAACTCAAGACAACTTTGTGTGAAGAAAAGACCTAAATGTGGGTTGTTTTTCATTGAAAATATTCATCTTCAAACGAATGTTCAATGGCAACGAATGTGATGCACAACATTACTTTTAAGTGAAGTAATAATAATAATAATTTTATTAATTGAAAAAAACCTGAAGGTCGGTTTCACTAAATTTGTAATACCAATATAAAAATAACATTTTAAGATTGCTTTGATAAAGAAATGACCTAAATGTAAAAGTTCAATTAAAACAAAAAAAAAATCCATTAATTCAATTAAAATATTCCCCTTTGAATCGTGGTGCAACCACAATTCTATTTGTAAATATAAAAGTAATATTTTCAAAAAATAAAAATGAACAATAATGAAATAGAAAAAAGATGATCAAGGATTCATTAAATTTAATAACTAATATGGTGCAATCACACTAAAGTTATAATATAAATAATAGAAAATAAAAATAAATCAACATCTATCTAAAAACAAGTGCATCTTGGATAGTAGGAAGAGAAATAAATAAGTAATGGAGAGAGACGCTAAGGTGTCAGATGAAAGTTTACTGGTCAGTTCACTTGATTTTTGGGGGAAACTGAAGACAGGTTGTCCGTTCATCCATCCATGAGAGTGTGTTTGAACTCCTGCAGTTAGTGTTGGCATGAGAAAGCAGCAGTGTGAGGCAGATGAACTTGTCACCAGGAAAAATGAAGAGCTCGCTGTAGAACACAGAACTAGAGGTTCAGGCGACATCGATGAGTTACGATTCACCGTCTTACAACCAAAGCCTGCAGAGACTCGCGTGTGACTGAGCAGATGTGGCTCTTTAATTGAAGACACACAAACAGCAGCGACTCTCGTGCTTGGATACATGTCTGCAGGTCTGTACGATTCACGCGACACACAATGATCTACAATGATTACTATTCACAGCCTGCTGTGACTTCATTACATATGAACTTGAGGCTGAACTGTTCACACATCTCATGTGTGGCTGTCTGCATTATAAATGACACATAGATGCAGGATTTACTGTACAATGAGCCTTTACCAGAAGAATGGCAGTGCAGTTTACCCTGACAATATTATAGCTTTTCAAGTAAAAATAAAAGAAATTAATTAATTATTAAAAATATGAAAAAATAAATAAAATTAAGGCTGTATGAATTTGAATTCACTTTAATTTTACCTTTCAAATTGCTGTTTGTTCTAACTTCGGAATCATGCATAATAATCAAAATAATAATAATAATAATAATAATTTGTTGTTTTTGTTATTTTTTTGCGGTTGTTATTATTCAATATTTTAATAATTAAAATTAAATGATTATTTCCTTACTGTACATTCAGATTTAAACTGCAATCCTGTTTGCTACCTCAAATTGAAAATTCAAAACTGAATTTGAATTTAATTTAATTTGATAAAGCATTCTCAATTTAATTAAGGATGCTGCATAATAATAATAATAATAATAATACATAATTTTATTACAGTAATATATTTCCTTAAATTTAAATTGCTTTTCTGTTTGCTACCAAATTCAAATTCATTTACTTTAAAAATCGTTCTCAATTCAATACAGAATGGTACATAAAATAAAATAAAGTCCAATTAATAAAACTCTGAATGATGCACAACCCTGGTTGCTATGCAGTTGCTTTGTCGCTATACAGTTTTTCGTCCAAATCTTATGTTCAGTTGCTCTAGCCACGTGATTCGAGGTTCCACTCATATCTGTAACTCAAAGTATGAATAACATATCAAGCAGCACTAATGAAAGCAGTGTGCAAATAAAGCACTTTATTAAGTTTACCATCTTCCACCTTTCATTTCAGGGTCTTCAAAGATAAAGCTGATTTTCAAGAGCTCAGGTTGACAAAGTCCAGGAAGAGAAAACCACTCGGCTGTTGCTAAGATACCACAAAATCAAACACCAGGCAACTGTGAAAATATAATTTGATGAATTAATTCTTTAGAGTCTTATGTAAATAAAGTCATGCTTTGCTGTTTACATAATCCCAGGGCCGCTAATGCTTCTTTGGGGGACTCGAGCCGTTGGCAGTACCCTTTCTGATTAATTGAGTTGGAAATGCATTCGGGATGGGCTTTCCCTGACAACCGGGTTACACTAGTAATACATCACACTCAGAAGAGAGCAGGAACGAGGAGGAGGAGAGATGCCTACGATGTTTAGACGACTGCAGATTCGATTTAAAGTATTAATACAATCCCATGACTCCTAGCAGCCGTATCGATCTCGTTTGCGTGTTGTTCGGCCAGCATGTTTGGGTGCTGTATTGAAGGTTTGTAATGATGTCTGCAGCTCACATCGATCCCGAATGGGTTAGGAAGCCGGCTAGTCGCTTAGGGTCTGTCACCACCTGTTTATCTCGCTTTCCTCGAGGCCCTTAACAAATGATTTAGAGTAAGAGACATAATCCAATAGCGCAGAAAGCATTAGAGACGGTCAACATGACACTCCTGCAGAAAGTGCAGCTAAGTAACTCTGAGATCAACCTGCTTCTTAACCCACAAAGGAATCCACACTCCATTAGATTACATATTATTGGATTTTGAGAACATATGCTGCTCCTGTATGGATTGTTATTCCCTGCTGTCTACACATGTGCACGAGAAACCTGCTCCAGGCTCTTTTTGTGGTATTTGATAAGTCTTACACATAGGGTTGGTGACCTGACAAACCCCTTATACTATAATTATTAGTATTAAACTTTTGCAAAATATACCATTAACGCTACAAACCTGAATGATTCTTCAATTATGTAGTTGCATCTTCAATCCTGTTAACATGCACCTGCACAAATTTAGCAAATACATTCCTTATAAGCTTTCCATTGAAAAACAGCGATCTATCGTTGATGCGTTGATGCTATAGACCTTTATAATGATATATAGTTTGTAAAGATTAATTTTGTCCCATTTCATTTAATCTATTCGTAAACATTGACACGTGCAAACAAAGAGTGCTCAGTGTGCTGGCATCCAGGTGCGGGTTAACAGGTTAAAAAGAGGTGTGTTATTACTTTAAGAAATTGGACAAATAAGGCATGTTAATAAATCTCTTTGGCTTAGACTAATATTCAAAATTCTGGTAGGTAAGATTTAATTATTTTTTATTTTTTTGAAAGAAGTCTCCTGCTCACCGAGGCTGAATTTATTGGATCAAAAATACAGTAAAAACAGTACAATTGTGAAATATTATTGCAATTAAAAAAACTGTTTTCTAATTGAAAATGGTGTAAAACAATTTCAGAAATTGAATTTAAGAGCAAATAAAGAGCACTCTCAATTCAATTCAGAACAGTTCATAATAATAATAATAATGATAATAATTACAACCCATGATACGTTTTAAAATTTTTTAGGATTCATCCCATGCTTGCAAACCCGTGCCTCAGAACACGTGCAAATATTAAGCTCTCTCTGAAGTATTGTGTTTGAATGGACAAATTCACACAAAAATTAAGTGAAAATGCACATCTTGGTAAATAATCTATAGCAGGCATAGCCGGCTGAACGTACTGTATCAGTGCACTGGATCAGTGCATTCTCTTAAAGTGACAGCAAATTTCTTTATTAATCATACAGCAACAACAAGGAAATCACTCACTGCACTTGACTGAATAGCTTTTGTAACCTTGATAAAGATTAATCCTTAATTCATACAGTAAAATATGCAATGCTATTTTACATTTGATTACTTTATTCAATTTTGCACCTAAAAACTTAATGTTAGACCTACCTTAAAAAAACCTGAAAATCACAGTTTATTTTATTTGTATCTTTACTTTATTGTATTTATCTGTGCTGCTTGTAGATAGATAGATTCATCTTATTTTCTTTATTTTTATATGACAGTATAGTTTTATATCACATAGCACATACCGAACCATACCAAAACCGTGACTATAAAACCGTGATACAAACCAAACCGCGAGTAAATTGAACCATCCCACCCCGAATATACAAATCTAATTGGCTGAGAGCCTTTTCCAGGTATGTGATATTCTAGTGATAAAAGCAAACCAACCGTTTCACCGTTTGTATCACTGCAGTCGCAGTATTTCTCACAGCCAGTGTCAGTATTATTACAAATAATACTGTTTTTGTGTCACAGAATGTAGTTTTAAGAGTTTTTTAAGCAAGAATGTAGTTGTTTAGACTTCAAATATTTGGTTGATTTATAAAAATAACATCTAATTGAATATTTGCTTTGACACTTTTCAGAGATGTGAGCTTCAGGGCATCAGTGGTCATTCAGCGCTGAGAGCACCCTTACCTCGGCCAGATCTTCTGGAATTTGCCACTGATGTCTCTATAGCGGTTAAACATGGGATAGAATTAGTTTTGGGTAAATCTAACAGGCAGTCTTTGGTCTCACTGAGTAAATTAGAAAAATAAAGTATGTAGATATAGGTAGGTAGAAAGGTAGGACAGAGAGACAGACAGAGAGAGAGATAGACAGAGAGAGAAAGATAGAGATAGAGATAGAGATGGATAGAGAGAGAGAGAGAGAGAGAGAGAGAGAGAGAGAGAGAGAGAGAGAGAGATACATGCATACATACAGCCTCAAACACTCTCCCATATTTCCAGAAAAGAATGCACATATCGAGGCACTAAAAAAGGCAGTTTGACACACAGGCCACGGAGGGAAGCTGGGAGTGTTTGTCAGGGTGATGATGCTGAATCACAGGGCAGGCAGTGTCTCTCTTTCTATTAGTTAGCTGAGGGATGGTGAACTCCAGGGAGGTAGACAGATGACACGCTTTCACTTCTATCATTCTCCCTGTATGCGGTCGCTCCAGGAACACACGAGATTAAGAGATGCAATTAACTGTCAAAGACAAACAAGTCACGGGCTAAGACAACACTCATGAGATTGTTCCATAAATTTCACTGCAAACAAGCCGAGCAAGTTAGCGAATGAAAGGATGCTAATTCGCTATATGAAATGTTCATAGAGTCTGGGGATGAAGGATGTTGCAGCTGTGCCCTTTTCTGGTTCCATGACTGATTATTTTCACATTTGTGTCAGATCATTTAAGCACAGAAATCTAATCTACTAACACAATTACATGCATGATACAGTTGCTAAAGGCAAGTGCACCATTTTTCTAACTAATAATATTGTGTTTTCAGGAACCATGGTGAGCAAGGACGCTGGTAAATGCATGCTCACCAACTCTGAGTCGGACTCTGAGGCAACGGCGGCCTCCATGGCCCTGGAGGTCAAAGGATCGTCGGACGAAAGCCGGCATGTGCGCAAACGCAACAAAGCCCTTCAGGTGCGCTTCAAGGACATCTGCGAGGCACAAAATGAACAGGCTGCTGCGGCCCGAGGGGGGAAGCCGGTCTACAAAGTGGCGTACCGCAAGTACATGACCGTCCCAGCTCGCAGATCAATCCCCAATGTCACCAAAAGCACCGGAGTGCAAACATCACCCGACCTTAGGAAGCGTTACCAGACTTTTCCATTTGACCGGAAGAAAGGACATACGGTCAAGCATGCCGCTGTGGTGGAGAGCTGTAAGGATCAGGACGATGGGTTTGTTATTGATGTAAAGAGGGCGAAAGCTACCGAGGCAGGTAGGGAGTGTGTACCCTCTCAAAATGTGAGGAAAACAAGAGCATTAATGCACACCAGCAAGTGTGTCGCAACTATAGAGCAACACCCACAAGCCAGGGACTGTCTGGAGACAACAGACGGACCGTGTTCGGACGCTCTGGTTCTCCCCTGTCCGACAGATGGGTCCGCAGTAGGAACAGACAGCTCAGACTATCAGATCTGTAGCGTCAGAAGTAAACACAGTAAGGGCTTCCAGAGAGACTCTGGAACTCTTGATCGCTCAGGCAAGCTGCAGTTGCTGAACTCTGGGGAGAGCAGTGGAAATATTCTAGAGGACTCCTCCTCCAAAGTGATGGGACCTATCGCGTGGAACTCTCTCACGCAGGTGGAGTGCCTGGAGAGTCCGTCTGAGCGGAGCAAACGCAAGAATGCGCTGCAGCTCAATGGCCTGCAGTCTCAGACGCTGCCGCGGACCAGTTGCACAACGCAGGTCCAGTGCCACGTGGGCACGCTGTCTGCTCGACCACTGCGGGCCATGGAGGCGCCGGTGACTCCGGTCTCCTCGACAGCCGTTCCCATGCCCGCGCCTCCATGCAGGGGCAGCATGGGAACAGGAACTCTACAGACGGATAATGAGGTTTGCAAGCAGATAGTGCCTGTCAATCAGGATGGTGATGTTAAAGCGCAGCTCCAGGCCATGGAAAACATGATCAGCTCCAGCCAGGAAACCATCAAAGTGCTGCTGGGTGTCATTCAGGAGCTGGAAAAAGGAGAAGCTCATAGAGAAGGGTAAGACGATGTACATTTACCAGCATGCAAAGAGTAAAATTAAATCCTGTGCCAAAGAACCGCATCAAGCAGAATTGCAATTTCCCACAGGTTTCCCAAAACATGTGCAATGTGTTGAAGCACAATGGATTACTTTGGTTGTTTCTATATGCATGGCATACAAGACTAATCCAAGACAGAAAACATTACGTCAGTTCCACGTATCCTTTGGTTCTCAAACTGCTATAGTAGGTCTAACTAGGAAGGATGAGTACAGCTTTGGTTGGTTAGCAAGACTTCAAGGGAAGCACTCTATTTCTAGGGCCCTATGATTTCCGCGATGCAGAAAACGTGGATGGAATCGCGGAACTCAGTCATAAAAACAGAATTTACAGTTTACGCGGATTGTCAAGGAATTTGTCAAATTTTGAATGAATCAAAAGTAGGTCATTACACAATCAAATCGCGATGGACTAGTATCTGTAAATATTAAGCCGGAAAAGTCAATTTAAATATGAATCCTGCATGTTCTGCGTGTCTCTGTTAATGAATGGCCCAGAAGCACGGCTTCGTTTATACTGAACCGCGTGTGACGCTTGCGGTGATTTCAGCACCTGCCGTCTATCTAAATGAGGACATAAACACATGAAGAACATCTCCAGAACTGCTCTGAGAGTCACTTCATGAGCATTTGACCGTTTGATTTGAGTAAAACTAGCTTCATATCACATACACAGAACTATAAAGGTATTCACGGCAACCCGTCAAAATAAAAGTCCGGCTTAACCCGTTTAATCCCACCAGTCACAATAGTGACCGTAAAAAAGGTTTTCATTTATAAAGCTCTAAAAACCTTACTGACCGATGTTTTAGTGTACTTCCTGCAAATATGGAAAAAATAAAGGGTCTCAATTAAATAAGTGCAGTTTTACATGATTAGTGCAAATTGTCACATGACCAGAGCAGCCTGCATAATAGTAACCCTAGAATGTGATCAAACAGTTTAAAATAGCTGGGCTAAAATATCTAACCTTATTTATGACTGCAGAAATATGTTATTTAAGTACACACATTATCCCACTGGTCACAATTGTGACCGAACATAAAACACAATTTTTTACACACTTTTCCCCCCAAAAATAAAAAAATAATTATTATTTCAAAGGGTTACTAATGACACATAATTTGGATATTTTCATGTCTGGGAAAATTTTGGGATTAAACGAGTTAATTTAAAGACAAGTATTTGCCAGAAATGTACTGTATTACTATTGTTCAGCAGAATGTACATAGCCTACTACTACTACTAAAAAGAAACAAACATTATTTTTAAGGAATAATCACACAACATTTCTACCATGTTTTAATTTTAATAGTAAATCCCCTTTGTTTACCTAAAAATAAAGTTTGCTTAATTTTCAATAAAATCAAGATAAATTAAATTAAAGTTTTTTGCCTTCATTTGATAACCAAAATGTAAATACACAACAGAATTTCTGAAAAAAAAAAAAAAAAATTAATTTGATTGCTATTTTAATTTAAAATTGATTAAATAAGGTTGTTTTTATGTTTTTTTTTAGTTTTGTTTTTTTAAATAGATTATTTTGTTTTTATGTATTTTATTGTTATGAAAAAATAAAACATTTTATAGGGCCCTAAACATGCAATATTTGTTAAACTTTTAATAAATTGATGTGAAAATGTATAAGTTTCATGATTTTTAATTAATTAGACATGCTTTTTGATTAATAAAATTTAATTTAACCATTAAAAAGGAGTAGAGAAAAATAAAAACGGGAAAAAACTGAATTTGGGAAAAAATAAAACTGATTTCATAGGGCCCTATTTTGAGCCACAATGCACATTGTTCAGAAAGTTGAGCTAAAGGAGGATTACCTTGGATAACTCAATGCATTTATGACATAGAATATATTACTTCATTCCCATGTATTGCTTGGTTCTCAAACTGCTATAGTAGGTCCAATTTGGATGGATGAGTGCATATTTGGTTGATTAGCAAGACTATATGGGCAGCACTTTTTGCAGCACAGAATCGCGCCAAGCAGAACTGCATTTCCACGCAGGTTTCTCCAAACATTCACAACAAATGCCAACCGCAATGTGTTGAATGTGCCAGTGAACCACAATACACATTTTTTGGAAAGATGACCTAAAGATGGTTTATTTTGGTTTTATCCGTGCGTTTGTGCATTGGACACAAGAAATGTTTTCAACACAGAAAACAATACTTCAGGTAGGCCTAATTTGGATAGATGAGTATAGCTTTGGTTGGTTAGTAACTTTAAGTGTAGCACTCTGTTTCAAAATATGAAATTCTGTGACAAAGTAATTGAAAAATCCACAATGCACTAGGGATGCACCGATCATGATTTTTCATGGCCGATTCCGATACCGATTTTTTTCAAGCAAACTGGCCGATTCCGATACCGATTTCCGATTTTTTTTTTTTCTTTAAGCAACAAACAAGAAAGAAGGAAAATATACATAAACAAGATGTTTATTTGATATTTAATAGGCCAAACTGGCTTTTGGCTATTGAAAACAATAACCGTAACCATCTGAAATTAACGGCAGTAACTGCACAGTAAGTAGCCTACATTCAATACAAACATAGATGGTACAGACATCAGCATTTAGCTTTTGTTTTTGAATTGGGTTGAACCTACATAGAACTGGCCTTAAATGAAAAGATTAACTGTAACTAGGGCTGGGCGATATATCTAACGATATAATCATGCGCATCTAGTCAGTAAAGCCGGTTCCCTGATTAGCGCTAAATCGCCATCACCTGCTTTCAAATGGAGCGGCATTTAATAGACAGAGCCGTAGTTCACTGACAAGCTACGCAATATCGCGTTGATTATCGAAGGCGATACATCTGCGATAATGAACCCGATATTGCGTAGCTTGTCAGTTGTCAGCCATTTGAAAGCAGGTGATGGCGATTTAGCGCTAATCAGGGAACCAGATTTACTGACTAGATGCGCATGATCATATCGTTAGATATATCGCCCAGCCCTAACTGTAACCATGTGAAATTAAAGGCAATAACTGCATAGTTCTACAGTCCAAACAACACAATCAACACACATTCAAAAAGATGTTTCTTAATCAGCATTCAGTATTTGTTTTAGTTTTTAAATTTGGTTTTAAATAAAAAAAAGGTCTTTACCAGTGAGACTAAATAAAAGTATGGTATATAAATAAATTATTCCAAAATGTTAAAATCATGTTGGTGCGAATAAAACAAAGATGCAAAGTGTTTTCATTCGTCCAAAAAAAAAAAAAAAAATAGGGTAATGATTCACATCTGTATTTTTTTTACTTGAGCCAATGAAAAATAAATAACTATTGGCTTAAGTTAAAAAAAATATAGAATCATTACCCTACAAAATTTTAATTGGATGAATGAAACACTTTTTTTCAGTGTGCTACAGCAGGTGATTTTTAAATCAAATTAAGTCAATGTAATTTTACGGTTAAATAAAAATAATCATCCTATGCAGAACTAACGTTTACTTCTGGCTTTTCAAACGTGTATGCAAGTACTAACGCATCTAAACGCATTTCAGTTTTTTCACAGTTTAGTCCGTTTTTGTTTCTCATCCAACACGTGAGAAGTTGAGCTGAACATCCCTTCACTATCTCCACTTGTGTAGGGTGCGGACAGGTACAGTACGCTCGCGCAGCTTCAGTGAGCGCAGGAAAGGGGCTCTTATTTGTGCGCAAGTACACCAGCGGCTGTTCACTTCCTGCTATCTGTGCCTCAGACATGTAAGTCTGCACTTCCAGTGCTGAACAACTGCCCGTGTCCTGCGCACAGATTTCGAAATACTTCCACACAAATGACATGATAGCGAATGATTACAATGTAGTCTGTGCACGCGGACGCACTTCTGGAAAAATCGGCCGAAAAAAGACCAAAAACCGGCCGATTGCGTATTTTAAGCAAAAACCGTCCGGTTCCGATTTATGGCCGGTCAACCGGTGCATCCCTACAATGCACACCAACTACAATGTGAACCACAATGCACATTGTTCAATAAGTTGACTTAAAGATGGATTACTTTGTTAGTTTCCAATGCATTTTTGCATGAGATACAAGAAACTACTCTGACAACAAAAAAATTACATCAGTTTTAGAGCCATTGTTTGGTTCTATAGCTATAGTAGGTCTAATTAGGATGGATACGACTTTAAGGGTAACACTTTTTTATATAAAAATAAAACTGTGCCAACAGAACTGCACTAAGCAGATTTGCATTTCCTTACAGGTTTCCCTAAACATCTACAACTCATGCCAACTACAATGTGTTGAAAGCTCCAACAAACCAATGTACTCTGTTGATTTTGATTGATTACATTGGTTGTCTCTATGGTTTTCTAAACATTAAATCACCCCCAATAATTGTTTGGTTCTCAAACTGACTGCTATAGCAGGTCTAATTAGGATGGATAAGTGCATCTTTGCTCGGTTAGCAAGACTTTTGGGGCAGCGCTCTTTTTCATATTGACTTTTATCACCTTGCATTCAACCTGGGAAATTTGCTAGAGGCCTTCTAAATACTACTTATTTAAGGATGCCAAAAGCCTTCTACTTTCGAGAGCGCCTATTTAATCTAACAATTGAATGCGTTCCAAATCGGGGCAGAGGCATTAAGCAATGACAAACCTTTTTTAAGAGAGTAGAAAAGACAATAAAATGTACCTCACAAAGAAGAAGATTACACAGTATATTTAGATGAAATGAACAAGTCCAAACGAGAAATATCACAGACACTAACTAGTAAGCTACACAAGCAGGATATTTACATGCATAACAGCTGAATATTTACAGTCAGAGCCAATCAATGATAAACCAGCTCATTCTCACAGCAGGATATTATGTAAATCAGCCTAAACTATCGCTTTAAAATATTCCAATGCCACATTTAGCTTTATCCCACCCAGCTAAGCATAACATACTGATTAGTTCAGCATTTACACACAAAACTGTACAATATTGAGTAAGCCCCTTATGAGATCAGTTTGCATGCAATTTAGAGAGAAACAGGACTAAATTTAATGTTTGAGACTGGTTAGGTCAAGGGAAATGAAAAATTTGAGTTTGCACAGGAAACAGACTTATTTTCCTGCATATTCACACACACACATACACACACATTTCCCTAAAGATGCTTTGGGATGCAAGCACTAGAACCCCACCAGGATAGTGATTAAAAACGGCATTAATTACCTGCAAGTCTACATGCCTATTTTATATACTTGAAGCACAATTAAGGTCACAGCAAGAGGGTTTCATAAACAACTGATCCAGAGGATGATCAGGAGACTAGACAACATCATCATGAGGATGATTAGAGATCCGCTCAAGCACAAACTCCGAGAATCATGGGACAATGGACCGCTGACTGATCAAAACAACATATTTTGCATAATAAACACATTATCCGGTGCATTATTAATCTAAGACAGAGTATTAGCACTTATATAAAGTCTAATTGCATGCTTTACACACAAAAAAACATTTGACACAAAAACGACTTTGATTTTAGAGAAGGAATTTTCTAACATTACCCGAGCAAACACCCCAGAGGTTTCTTATGAATAATGCTTTTCCAGATATTACACTTCAAGGAATATTTTAATGTATTCTCAAGGCAATGCAATGAGTTTTCAATTCCCCAGCTCAGGTCTAAAAAGGGCATTTTTCTGCATTCAATGCAGAAACAGTTAATGCTTGTGTGGTTATGTAACAGTCTCATTCCACACACTCAGAAATGTCATTCGTGTAACAAAAGGTGAGTGTGTTCATAATCACATCTGTAACATTACAGCAGGCATAATATAGTACTTTTCAACGTGTTCAAAAGCGTGCTGCAGACAAAGACGTATGCAAAGAGGCGTTTGACCTAAAACATGCTACAGGATCAAAAGGAATGCTAGCGGTTGTGTAGCTAAACTACGAATTACAGTAAAAAGCACACACACACACACATATATATACACATGTATATATACACACATACACACACACACACATATACATACACACTTATATATAAACACACACATATAATATGCTTACAAAAATACATAAAATATCTACTGTGTTGCAGCAATATCTCTGCTGCTCGACATTTCTATATACCCTCATAACCAGCCCTTGCTAAAACATAAGGCAAAAATAATTACTTTATTTTTATTATAAATTAATAATTACCAGAACTCATCCATACTGAAAATTAGTTAGACACTTTATATATGTCACACAAAGCTTTGAAAATAATTAATTCTGAAAGTAACTGATTCTCTGTGCATCTACTTAAATGATAATCAATGCAGTCTGCACAAATAATATGCAGCCCAATAACAGAGTGTCCTTTGTGGGAGAATTCAACTTGTGTCCTAAAGGTCTTCTCTCTCTCTTTCGGGATACAACATAATTGACTTCCTTTTTACATTTCAACACATTACCCCCTGCGCTGTGCCAGCTGCTACAGAGGGATCAGTCTGATCACCGCCGGCAGCCAGAGCCTTGTGACAAACATTATTTTGCCTTCCTCCTGCCCTCCTGTCCAACCTCAGGCTCCCAGCAACAGCGTTATATATCACTGTCCCCATTAGGCACGGAAACTAGCCTCAGATAAACCCCACGCATCAGCAAACAGCACTTCACATGCTCTCATTAGAGCCAAAATGGCCATCGGTGTCCCGCTCTTTTACACGATGACCCCGCAGTTTGACCTATGAAGGAGGCCGGTGCAGGTAATGGTCGAGTGGGCTGCTCTCTGACAGTGACTGCTAAAAAAATCAGCTCTGGACCTCCAGCTCTGGACTGAGTCACAGAGGAACGGGGCGTTTCACATTGAACTGTTCGCCATTCAGTCCGGCTGAAGTCACAGTGCATTTTCTACCCAACAACCACAGCTTAGGCCTGGTTCACACGGGACGATTTTAAAATTGTCGGCCGATTTTCAAACCTGAGAGACCCCACACACGGCGATAAAAAATTCACGGGTCTAACAATTTTGGTCGTACAGTGTGTGGTGTGGCAGGCCACACGGCAAAATCAACACATCACACACGAACCGGCGATTGACTCCCGAGCATTCCCCATGTCAGACGGGAAATCTCGCAAAATCCCTCGAGATCAAACGTGACTTCAGAGTAAACAATCATGGCGGACGAATGTTGCTGATCTGTAGACACTGGATAAGTTTAGTTCATTCATTCCTGGTTTTCCACGCGCTGTTTGATCCGTTAATAACAGAGAAATGTGAATGTTTCTCTCTAGATCTCGCAGCGATGTTATTACTTCTGTGGCGAATTCAAATGCTTTCTTTACTGGATCTCATTAGCGCTGTGTAGTAACAGCGTCGCATGATCACGATCGGTTCGCGCTGCACTGGTCCAAAACTGATAAACAGTCCGTCAACCACACACAATAAGTATCGTTACCGGACTTTCTGGTGGCGCCATGCCGCCGGCTGTTTTGATTTTGTTTCCCGGTACTTCATCACCGCCTCGTCACCTCGCTTTCTGATTGGCTACACGCCACAGTCCACAGGCTGCGTGATCGTTTGTCCTCGGGGGACACCCATACACGAGGAAAATCGGGCCAAATAAATCCAACATGTTGGATATCCCCGATTTGAGATCGGAGCGGTCCCGACGTCCTTCCGAGCAGAGGAGAGCAGTCTTAACACACCACACACGGCAGGAATATTTGATCAGATTATTTTACGATAATCGGAGCATCCTAAAATTGTCGGAAGGGGTGAATCGGGGCTAAAATCGGCCTAATTATCCTGCCGTGTGAACCAGCCTTTAGTCTGACTGGAAAAAGGCGATCGGCATAGAAATGCAAACTTCAGTATGGATCACAATGGACATGAAATAAGTCTGGCCTAATACACATTTTTTTGTTTGGTTGTTTGTCTAATAACTAAAATGCAGAACTACTGTAGTTTTCTTTATGCTTGTTACATTTTTGCATTTTTACATATAAACCACTCAATACATTCTCTTTCATTTGCTCTTTCCTTCTTTCTTTCTTTTCAAACAATACCATACAGATTTTTTTTTTCTTTTCTGATAAATAACATGCAGATCCAGTTTATTTTTTGTTCCATTTTTTGCAATTTGACATTAATATTTCTGGATTTCTTCGTTAACCTGAACCAGCTAGATTAGAGTAGTATTGTACTAAATAATAATGAAAGTCCAAATTATATATGCAAGCACATTAAAATAAAACACACAAGTAAAAATGTGAGACAAACACATGCAAGTTCAAACTACATTATAAAAACAAACTTTCCAGACTTGATGGTTGCAGGAAAAACTCTGGGAAAATGGTTTGTTCATGCATTTTTTTCTATATTATTTCATTAAGCTATATATCACACATAGTACATTTAAAAATAAATTTACCATTTTATATATTTAAATCATATTTAACACTTAAACATTTATAAATTTCAAGAATTAATTGAAATTCTTCAATTATGAAATTATTACTCCATGGATTGTCAAAAATAAGCATTACCGCACGTCTTTTAATAAATAAAGTGGTAAACATCAGTTTACTGATTTTAATAATAATCAATGAATATTCAATTATATAATGCACATAAAAAAAAACTGTGCAAAATATTGGACAAAAGTAAAGCCAAATTAAACAAATGTTAAAAAAAAAAAAAAAAAAAAAAAATTTAAAAAAAAAAAAAAAAAAAAAACTCTGGAATATTTTGGATTAAACATCCACAAGCAAAAGTTTAACTACCAAAACTTACTTATAACTTCAACAAAAGAAACACACACACATTGACATTATGAATTGAAATGATTTTCTGTGTTAATCGACAGGATGCCAGAGATGCTGTCAATACAGCTTAACTTGTATTTATCCCATAATACTCCAGCAATGAGAGACGGACAGAGTCGAGCTGGAGATAAGGATCGACAGGACAAGAGACAGACAGATATGAACACGCCTCATCAGAGCTATTGATCACTCCGTCGAGTTCCTGTTAGTCTGACATTGGCCCTCCATCGTGGGGTCGCTTTCTTCCTGACAGCAAAGCTATCGTTGTGAAGATAGGCGGTAATTACTAATGGCAGCCAACAGTAAACGTAAAGCTTCACAAATTTTCGGACCCCACGTCTCCAAATATCACCACCGGCAGTGAAAAACTTGTTGACAAAAGGAGATTTATGCTATTTACTTTAACAGAAATATTCAGCTCAGAGTCTATAGCACAATCCTCCTGGAGGCAAACTCAGAGCGAACAAACACAAACACGTACCAGAGACTAGGAATCAGATGTAAACACTGACTACTGTACACCGAGAGCTTGAGTCGCTTCAGAGCCAAAGATCACCAATATACATCAAAAACTGCAAACATTAGAGAGCTCTTGCTACACAGTCCTACTGTATGAACTAACATTTAACTCTGATGAACCTTCAATACGCAAAACTTTTTCAAAGACGATAACTGTGAAGTAAATGCTCAGTCTTAAGAAATTTATTCTTGAATTCAGCAAGGATGCATTATATTGACCGAAAAGTGACAGTAAGGACATTTATTATATTACAAAAGGTTTCCATTTCAAATAGATTCTGGTACTGTAATTCGACTCTGCTGTTTATTTAAAAAAAAACAAGTTTTCACAAAAATATTGAGCTGCACAACTGTTTTCAACATTGATAATAATACAAAAAAAATGTTATTTGAGCAGCAAATGAGCATAATAGAATGATTTCTTAAGGATCATGTGACACTAAAGACTGGAGTAATGATGCTGAAAATTCAGCTGCGCATCACAGAAATAAATTATATTAAAATTTTACTGTTTTTAATCATATAAATGCAGCATTGGTGCTCAAAAGAGACTTATTTCTAAAACGTTTTTTAATGGTAGAGTACATTCATTTTACAGATGCTTTTATCCAAATGAGGAATACAACACAATTCATCCAAAGCAATAAGTAAATTAAAATTTGTGCTGTATGTGTTTTTGCATGCAATCACTTCATGACATCACTTTCAAATTACACTGCAAACTCACATGCACATCTTAGAGCTAAATACACATGATTTTACCATGATGCTGGAGATTCAGCAGAATACCACTGGTCAATGAGCTTGAGCTGATCGGCAAGCCTCAAACTGTCACTGTGCTAACCTCCAGTGAGTGACAGTTAAGTGACTATAATGAGATGCATTCTAGTATTATGTATAATTTATTCAGCATTTGAATTAACAGTTTTGTTTTTCATGCTGTTAAGAGCGCCGACGTGAAGCTGATTGCTGATGTACAAAACAGCAATGAAGTAATTCAGGAACACAGCTCTGCGCTTCAACAAACATTACACACACATCCGGCCTGATTATAATTCTCTTTGAATCAAATATTTACATACAAAGTTCTACAGCTGAAAAAAAACTCTGATAGAAGTGAAAGGCAAAAACTAGAGAAGATCTGACGAATGAAGAATCAAGTTCTGGTTTAGTTAATGAACTTCCCATTTCCCCCTGAGCTCAGTCTATTTTAGGTGAGGATGAACTCCAGCAGAAATGATATCGCACCTCTCTGGTCGAATACATGGGATTTTGGGTCTAAACTCAGATCATATTTCATGTTCACTGCAGGCTGGAGGCTCTTGTGAACATACTAACTACATGCACAATGGACAGTTGCATTCTTCTCTTGTTGGGCAACGACAAATCATGCTCCTGTGGACTCTTTACAGGGTTAAAGGTCACAAGGAGACAGCATTTTAAAAGCATGCCTATAATGAAGGCTATTAATAGGTAGCCAAATTCTACACCTTAACCATATGCGTAAAAATAAGCCACAATGCACTATATTAATATGAAGGAATTTACTGGTGTTTTACCTGCATTTTGAAACATTCTCTGCATTGAGTTTTAGGGTTAATTGAAATTAATTAATAATGTCCTGAATGAAAATTACATTGTTTGGTAGAATGAATGAAAATTTAATAAAAAAAAAAAAAAAAAAAAAAATATATATATATATATATATATATATATATATATAAAATAAAATAAGTACTTAAAATAATTTATTTGGATTTAAACTGTAGAAAAAAAAAATTACAATGAATAAATAAATAAACAAGCCAAAATTGCAATAAAGCATATTAGCATATTAACGATCAAAAACATTTTAAAATTTGAAGGAATTTTCCATATTGATTTTTCACTGGTGTTTTACCTGTATTTTGAATCATTTACTGCATTTTGTTTTAGGGTTAACGAAATGTCTGTAAAATTAATGAATAATGTCCTTGCTGAAAATCACCAGTAAATCTCTCTTTTTAAATTTAACAATAATAATAATAATAATAATAATAATAATAATAATAATAATAATAATAATAATAATAATAATTCATAAAATCTGTGATCAGTTTGATATGATTTAATTTGATATAAAAAAGCCAAATGTAAACGTATTCAACATTTGTGATTGCTGTGCGTTTGAGCAGAGTATTACATAATTCGCTGGCATGAACTACTGGAAATCACTGCAAAATTCAGTCTCTTATGTGGTTTCATTTCAGTCAGGATGCTACCTTAAAAGACAGCTGCCTATGTAGACAGCAAACCGCACAGAAAGAGAGCTATGTGCCACATGCATCAGCACATTTTAGCTCCCGTTAGCAAACAAAAGCCCAGTCAAAAGCAGCTCGCCTTGACATTTCTGCAGCATCGCCGTGACCTGAAGGCTGTTCTGTCCTGCGCTCTGTGAGCCGGCGTCCCGCGTGTCCTCTGCAGAACGCCGGTGTGAGGAATGCTAACACAGCTGATAATGAGGAAGGACCGGGTGAACGGGGAATGACTCGTCTCTCTCTTTATCTCCACACAGGCTCTCCTATCGGACCGGACAGGACACGGCCAACTGCGACACGTGTCGGAACAGCGCATGCATTATTTACAGGTTGGTTGCTGTATTTTGTTTAAAGCCTGAGCGAGTGAGATACACGAGCGTGCTGCGCTAATAAACTGCAGCCTGATCACAGATTGTGTGAGTAATGAATGAGATAAAGACAGGAAATACTCCTGCTGACAGGAAGGTGTAGGCTACTCGATAAAGGACCTTAGTGGGACACCCTCATCACAGAGCCTAGTACGACATTATCTGGATGTGGAGTAGGAATAGTTCATCCGAATAATAATATGTACTCATTATTTACTCACACTCCACATTTGCATGATTTCTGTGGAATATTTATACAGCTCTTTGGTATTTAAGCAATGAGGTTCCTCAAGCATCCTAAATGAAGTTCATATCAGTGTTGCGTTAAATTCTAAGACTTCTGAAGTCACATGATTGCTTTGTGCTATGAAAACTAAACTTTATACATACATAAATGCACTTGAGAAGCAGCACTGCAAGATTTTATATATTTGTAGGATACACAAGAATTAAATGAATGAATGAATGAATGAATTCACAGATCTGCTTTGGACACCAAAGATAAAACTTATGAAAACAGGCCTTAATATCATTATTATATATTAAGTTTTCGTCCTCAAGTAAATTTAGATATTTGGAGAAATAATAATAATAATAATAAATACAAAAACATTTAAGTGCTTGTAGAAAGACTTGAACACTGCATTTTAACCACCCATTTTCCCATTAAAAATATCAAAAAAAAAAAAACATAAAAATAAAATAAATAATTATTATATGTATTAAATATGAAGTTTTAAAGATTTAAATATAATATTAAAATGAAATACGAAATAAATGTAAACAAAAAAAAATAAATAAAAAATAACAAAATTAATATAGTATTTAGATATACCTTAATAATAAATGACTCTAACACCAGCAATAATCAGCGAGCGCCGTTCTTATTCTTTTCAAAGCACTGGAGTGAGCTTAAGAGAGAGACACTCATTTTCCTGAAGAAAGTGCAGCAGAAAAGTGTGTCTGAGTGTGTGAAGGTCAGGCTGTTAAGCGCTTTTCACACAGTGATTTTGTCCCTTAAAGCACAATGATATCTGAAGTACGTGCATGAGGGATTCTGGGTAATTGACAGGTACGAATCATCATGAGAGCTTGTTGTGTGGAAAGCAAGATTGTGTTTTGCACGGTTTCACAAGGTTTGGAAGCACATGAGTCATACGAACAACTTCCATGACGCCTATTGTGCTTTTTTGGGAGAACTAGCCATTTAACATGCATGCAAAACCAAAAAAGGAGCGCTTTCATTCTGTCGTGCAGCACAATCAGAAGAACATCAGCGTGAGGAGCGTCTCAGAGGACAGCTAAGCAGTGCTGTAGATAGAAAGTGTCAAACTGACACGGGCCCCTGCGAGGAGACGAGATGAGACTCCCTGCAGAAGACAAGCGACAGACACACAATCAAATTTAGCAGCTCTCTTTGAAGCGAAGGGAAGGATTAAACGCAATCTAATTACACGCAGCCCGGTGAAAACACTCGACAGGAGAGAGCAGGAATCCGGAAGAAACACGCCTGACGGATCATTACATGAGCTATCAGTCTCATTCATGTTAGTGAACTGTCGACAGGAGAGAGCAGGAATCCGGAAGAAACACGCCTGACAGATCATTACATGAGTAATAGGATATATATCATATAAATATATATTAATATACGTATATAAATTTGAGAAAAAAAACTATAAATAAAGGATTCAAATATCACTGTAGGGTGCCTTTTGGTGATCCTGTCCATAAATAACGAATTTGCCATGCCATAACTTAACACCAACAATGAAGGGTGTGTTACATTATAAGTTTCTTATATATTCCTAACAAAAGCATATGACTAGAATTCTTTTGTTTTGTTTTGTGTTAGAGGATGCGTGTTGTTTTGCTATGTCCCATACACTGCTCATTAAATTTGAATGATAGTATAATAGTCAATTCATAAAATGAAAAAAATTAGTTCTCCTATTAATATTTTGTTAAATAAGATATTACTTAATTTGAGTGTATTGATCATTTGGTAATAAAAACTATTAAAAAAGTTTTGGGGAATCCGCCCCTTTAAGAAAAGGCCATCCCCTTTAGTGACATTCAGATTTTTTGTCTCTTCAGTGGCGGGAAATTCAACGACTGAGGTGAATAAGTTGGTGACTTTGTTTACTTGCTTTGCCAAAGCTTAACATGTCCACCGTCGCCATAAAATATGCCAGAAGTGATTCAAATACAGTATTTTCAAAATATGCAAGTTTAAATATACCAAATTCTCTGTCATATATTGTCATGCTTTGTGTGTTCTGCTTTATGTGTCCACCCCGTCATGTGCTGGTCCACCCTGTCGTATGATATTTTAAGTTTGTTTTTTAATTGTTGTTTCAATCATATCTATATAATCCAGGGTGTTCAATAGCTAGGTGTGGGGGCAATAACATGCAGACAAAAAACTGCATATAAATGAATGGGTAAAATTAATAATTTATTAATTATATATACAGTATTCAATTCAATTTTTTGTTTTTAAATAATATATATTAATATAATTAAACACTCATAATTTACATTAACATTAAAATGCAATTAAATACAACATCATCATTTACTATATAATATTCTGATGATATATTAATTTTATATTTATATTTTATTGATTTACAGTACATACATATTTAATTTTTTACAATTAATGTTTTAAATATTTTTACAATTGTTGCATATTTTGTGTTAAATGTTATTTGTATAATAACATTTTGATATATTATTTTCAGTATTATTAATCTACTTAAATTACATTTGATAACCACATCAAATGTGTAAAGTTTATCAAAGTTTCAAAGTAGCATAAAATGTAAAAGTAGCTTCCTAAACACTGCTGTCTACATCTTGTGTGCATGTGTTTAAAAATATTACACGGCGCAGGCCTACTCTTGTCTTGTTTACACCGACAACACACAGAATGGCTTCACATCCACATAAATAAATGCTAATAGAGTTCAGTCTGAAGGAGCTAAAGTGTTCTACTTAGCATAATATGGTAGAGAGGAGAAATCTCATGAGCTCAGATCACTGCTGTTCAGTCTCAGCAGCTCTCGCTCTGAATCAATACATGTCTGTCGTTCAGCAGCAGGCTGTGCTCAGAGAACACCAGGCAGAGTTAGTGTGCATGCAGCACGCAGCACTTCTCAACGCTGTGAAGCTAAATTATTCACTTTGTTGTGGACAAATTCTAGAATCTGGCACAAGGCAGTGTTGTTAACTAAATCTTAAACTATTAAAATGTTATTTGGTAATTAAAAACAGAACTAAAATGAAAATGAAATATTCAATATCAAAAGATGTTTTATAAATAAAGATGAAATAAAGTAAAATATGAATAAAACTTTAAAACTTTTTTTGGTAATTGAAAAGAGAAATAAAATAAGTATCAAGTGAAGCTTTACAATAATAAAGAAAAAGTTAAGTATGAATTAAAACAAATAAAACAAAAAATAAAACAAAAATTAATAAAAGTGATTGTACTTTCAATGTTTCTTAAGAAAAATGATGCACAAGACACTGTTGTTAACTAATGTTTTCAAATTAAACTATTAAAAATATACATTTTTGGTAATTGAAATAAAGCAGAAATAAAATTAGATGCAAAAACAAAAAATTGTAAAATTAAAATAAGTACTAAATGGCTTAAACTGGCAAACAATACAGGTTTATAAAATATACTTTTAAAAAAATAATGAAATGAAAAATAGTAAAATTGCTAAAACAAAAACTAATAAAATAATTTTAAAAAATTATAAATATTACAGCAAAGAAATGCTAAAAATTCTAAAATAACACTGGTAAAGCAGGACTGTACAGCATGTAAAAAAGAAAGCACTGATAGGTCAATCAATCAATTGTCAAACTCTATTTTAAGCAACTGTGAATAGTCTCTCCAAATCAACAAAAACACTGACATTTCTTCCAATCTCTGTCCTGATTTCTCTGGAATGGATTCGATTGTTGCAAATGTTTTCGACAGTTTGTGTGCGGTTGCTCATGAGGCTCTATTTCAGTCACAGAGACTCTTTAACAGGTGCCTACCTCTCCATACAGCACACAGCAGACAGGCTTCGGTTTCTCAGTTTAACCTTCTATACTTTCTCTCCACCTCTCATTCCCTGCATCATTATCCCTCCATCACTCCGCATTCAGTCTCTCGGAAGGATCTTCCTATGGCTGACATTCTTAAAGAATGTTCCCAGATCAATACGAGTTAAGCTCAATCCACAGCATGTGCAACACAAGCTTGATTTCCACGGACGATAATTTCAACTCATCGCTGGCTGCAAAAATCACACATACATTAAGATGTTGCCAGCATCCAGAGAGTTCAAAGACTCAAATGTGAAGCTCACATTTTTGTTAAATAACTTAAATCAGTTTAATAAGTATAACATTTTATCAGTTCTATAATACATTTGATATAAGTTTATTATTATAATTAAAATAATATTATATGAATAAATATGTTTTTTTTATATATATTTAGTATATTTTATAATTTTTGAATAAATAACAAATATTAATAATAATAATATAGTTATATTGATATTTTAGATAAATTGATAATATTTACAAAATAATAAAAATTACATTTTTTAAAAAAGCTAATTTAAAATCAGAGTAAATTATGGAAGCCAGTTTCCACCATGAAACAAAAAATAAAAAAAAAGGTCATTTTGACTTTATATTTGCCAGTTTTTTCTAAAAGTTTTCTAAAAGTCAGAGTTTCTTCTGTATTGTATTATTGTATATGTATTATTTCTGTTTTGCAAGCTTCCATAAATACAATGTCTTCTGGAAAAAAAATTTAAAATCTTCTAAGAAAAAAAAATATTTTAGTAAATTATTTGAGTTGTAAAGTTGTTTAGATAATTTCCGTATTGCCTTACTGTACCTGCAATTTTTTTTGGATGAGTGCAAATTATTTCTTTCAAACCCTGACCATTCCTTTAATGTTATTCTTATGAAAAATACACACAGACAATTTCAATTAATTACATTTTTTCCTCCCTGGGGTGATCACTGAACTCATGAGAGGGAAGAGATCACGCAGTCATAAAAGTGAGTTTTGGAGGATTTAATTTTTTTTTGGTGTAGATGCTTGTATGTAGATTTAGTTGGTTTTGTGCTTTTTTTTGTGTGGGAAAATGTGTTATCGTTTTTTATCACTATAGTGTGCTTTTTATTGTGTCCGTCTGTCCGGACAGGAAACCAATCTCCAAGACTCTATTTGGTGAGAGATACAGTAACTGCTTAATAGCGAGCGCTTGAGGGGATCCCGGGATGTGCCAGGATGTGATTACACACACACACACAAAACTCTGTATAGCTATCTTTGTGATGACTATCATTGACACAATGCTGGCTAGCTAGCACAATCTCTAGCTCCTAACCCTAACCCTACCCATCAGAACTAAGTGCCTCACCCAAACCCTTACCCTAAACCTACCCTTTACCTAATGATAACCTGATCAATAAAACCAAGTCTTGACCCTCAAACAGGCATCTAAAGGGGTCTCAGATGTCCAAAATGTCCTCACTTTACAAGATTGTCCTCAATTCGATGGTCTAAAACTCAAACCGGCCCTCACAAAGATAGCTGTACAAGTGCGCGCACACACACACACACAGAGGGGCCGTGGCAGTCTGGTAATTCTATTGGAGCAGAGCTGAAGGGAGAGGAGCTGATGACATTACAGAGATGTTTAAGCCTCAAACCGGCGGAGAGGTCACCAGCAGATATCTCTCTCTCTCTGCTGGACTAATGATGTTCTCCATGCTAACACTCAGACTCTGGCTTTATACAGAGCCGCTGGTGCTATTGATACTACAGTGCTACCATGGTGAAAGCTGGCGGGCATTGAGAGTATATTGTGAGTGTGTGTGAGTGTGTGTGTGTGTGTGTGTGTGTGTTGTGTACACTTTTGAGAGATACGGTTTAATCGGTAGATAGAGCGAAGCAAAGTATGATGGACAGCTGTATTAATACCTTACAAGAGAGAGAGAGAGAGAGAGAGAGAGAGGAGATTTGGAGAGAGAGAGCGAGAGGAGAGAGAGAGAGATAAGAGAGAGAGCGAGAGCAGAGAGATAGTTCGATGAGAGAGATATGAGAGTGAGAGAGAGGACTGAGAGGAGAGGAGAGAGAGCATTTGTTTCCCCGAGAGAGAGAGGAGAAGATGGAGTATGAGAGAGAGAGGAACCTAAATAAGAATGCAAGATATCGCCATACAATACATGACTATCATCAATATTAATGGTACTTTTACTTGAGTAGAATATTTTTGTACTCTTTCCACCTCTGGCATTTTGTGATCCTAATTTTTTACTGACATTTGATTATTATTTATTTTTTATGAATGTTTTGCAAAACACTATTTCTGAAGAGACTCGAGCTATGGTGCATATAATGAAAAAAGAACAGTTTTATAATAATTTCTGCTATCTTGTTGATTTTCAAATCTAAAACAGCTTTATGTTGTAAATGTGCAAAACAGCACTATGATGCTGGAATATGATGCGCTGAGTGGTTTCTAGGCTGTTGTCAGGCTGATGAAAAATTGTAGTTATATTCTTCAGAATAAATGTACTTTTCTTCTCATTAATTAGTTTATTAATTAAAAACTATAATAAGTTAAAATACTAAAACAATAAATTAAACTAATAATAATTAGTTTTAATTAAAGTATTTTTATTTAATAATTTAATTAATATTAAAATATATACAATAATAATTATTTTTTAAAATATATATAAATTAATCAATAACTAAATAAAATTAAATATTTACATAAAATATAATTATTATTGAAAAATTTAAATAAGTAAATGTACATTCAGTAAGAAAATGCATACATGTAAATAAATGTACACACATTTAAATAAATAAATAATAAATATAATAAAAATGAATAAAATAAAAAAACAATAAAAAATAAAAAGTCTAATTAAATAACTTCCAGCAATTCTTGTTTTATTATTATTATTATTAAAACAAATTATTAAACTACAAAATAAATAAATATAACAAAAAATATGATTTAAATGTAAATAAATAAATAAATACATAAATCAAGTAATATAGATTTAGAAAGAAAGAAAGAAAGAAAGAAAGAAAGAAAGAAAGAAAGAAAGAAAAAAGAAAAGAAAGAAAAAATAAAGCGAAAGAAAAGAAAGAAAGAAAGAAAGAAAGAAAGAAAGAAAGAAAGAAAGAAAGGCTTAACTTCCAATGTGTTGGTCAGATATTTGCACTCCTGAATAAAGTGTTTTTCTGCTGTAAGTGCGAGGAAGAGTGAGATTTGCTTTGTCAAACACTAATTACCAGCCGGACTATCATCAAATGTTTCTCAGTATTTCCTGAGTGAGTGTCTCTAAACGACCGGCCTCGACTACTGATCAAAGTCACAGAACCGATGCTAAAAAGGAAATGAGAGCGTCTTCATTTTCAGGTCTCGCTTTGTGGCAACAAGAAATGAAAGGAGCATGTTTAGGTGCGTGAGAGAAAGAGAAGGGAGAAATAATGAATGTTTGATTAAAGCTCTTCCGAGTGTTTCTCTCCGTCCCTCTGCTAATGAGGCTGAGATACGCTACGGCCACTGACCTGCGCTCTTCATCTCTGCGTGTGTTTGCGTGTTCCTCTCCGTTCTAACGAGTGTCAGTGACGCACAGCGGCCTGCAGGATCCGCTCGGATGAGCGCTGACAAACATGACAGACGGCACATCGTCCGCATCAAACACTGGTGTGAGTGATGAGAGGGCATCTGCTGCTAATGAGACACACGTTCACTTTCACAGGGTGTCAGTCTGTTGTCTCTGGCACTGACGAGTCACTCACTGACACCAACACAACACGTTTACAAATCCTTCCAAATCTCAGCAGACACCAGCCAACTAATGAAACCAACAAACTTTCACAGCTAAGCATAAAAGCTACTGAAAAACACAAGAGGCACCAAGGCTGGGAAATCAAAATAAAAGAAATAAATAACAAAAATCTATATCTATATCTCTATCTATCTATCTATCTATCTATCTATATTATATAATATGTGTGATATTACATATATGTGTATATGTACATTATATATATATATATAGATATATATATATATATATATATATGGGTGTACACATGTGTGTGTGTGTGTGTGTGTATATAGATATATATAGATACATAGATATACGATAGATAGATAGATATATATATATAGATATATAATATAGATAGATATATATATATATATGGAATGTATTTACAGAAATCTTTTGCTATTAATTTACTACTAGAAAATGTTAGCATGCAAACTGCTCAAAAATTCAAGCCACCAAATACAGTCACCGTAAAAAAAGTTTCAGGTTTGTATGTATAAAAAAATAATAATAAAGTATTTATTTATAGAAAAAAATTATTATTCAGCAAATGCATTTATTTATTTATATAAAACTTTTACATACAAAAATATTAAATATTTATAGAGACTTCAGCAAAATTATCACTTACAAGGAAAAAAGTTATAAAACATTTTAATCACTTAGAAAAATAATTATTTAAATGCATAAATTTAATGCAATTTAAATGCAATTTATGTAAATTCAATAAAATATTCAATATGAAACAAATATTAAAAATAAATATTTGTTCATTTATGCATGCATGAATTAATATGCAGCCATATTTACCTTAAAAAAGAAAAATGCATTATAGAGATTTCAAAGGAGTTATGACTTACAAAAATATTATAAATATTAATTAATTAATTAAATACATATATGTAAATATTTAACAAAATATTCAATATTAAAACAAATATTAATTCATTTATGCATACACCAATATGCAGCCATGTTTACCAAATAAATAAATAAATTGCATCATAGAGACTTTATGATGAAGCAAATGAATTGTTGCATCTTTTGATTCTTTAAAGCAGTTTGAACCTTTTGCAATTAAACTTTAAACATTAAAACATTTAAAAATGTTCATATAACATATAGTACGTAACATAAGTCACATAACATACAAGTCACCAGGAGGAATTGTGGGTGACCTAAATGAACAAATAAAAATTAATTATAAATCCCTGAAATAACCACAAAAAAAAATTATAATAATAATAAAAATAATAATAATAATAATAATTATTATTTTGTAAATACTAATATATTGCCCTAACAGAGAGAAAAAAATTTGCTGGTATGGAAAGAAACAGATGCATTGTGGGAAGGTTCATTCATGCACTCAAACTGACCCTTTTTAAACTCAGTGCATAATGTGTTGATAAGTGGAAGATATTTAAACAAGGCTATACTTCTTGTAGATCTTTAGATGTTTTTTAAACAACCAAAAAAGTTTAAAGTGGGTCAAGAAAAAAAAGTTCTGAGACTTTTTAAATTATCCAGAGATCCGCATGAAAACAGACAAGACACTGTGGAAACTGACACCAATGAGCTGGAGATGTGGGTGGAAGGTTTCTGCAGTATTTTCTGATTTCATTACCTCTCAGACACACACACACACACACACACACACACACACACACAAAACATTTGTTCTGATCTGAAGAACATCAGGTCACTGTGAACACTTAACCACCGCAGTGATGTGTTTTCTGTGTAAACGCTGAGATGAGAAGACCTCTGACATTAATGAGCTTAAACAGGAGGAGCGGAGCCAGATCAAACCACTCCTCATCCTCAGGGATGAAGGGAAGGAAAGCCTACGCCACGCGGGGCAATGAGCGGGGATATACAGCCCTTATCAACGGCTTTCAGTTTCTAATTAGCAGCTCAGAAACAGAAAAGTGTCAGGACTCTCACGCTTGACAACAGTCGTGGGTGGAGAGCAGGAGACACAGTGAACGATCAATGAAATAAACCACGCAAACTCCGGAGAGAGAGAAATCTAGGCCTGTCAGACGAGAACCACGTCACGTTTAGCTCGCGCTGTGCTTGCGACGCTCGGCTTGCTAATGCAAATGAAATATTGATGCTCTTTGGACAGCCACTTCACCGCATTCCTCTCTAATGATGCTCTGGTTTATATTGTGGAGAACCGTATTGATCCAGAGAGAAATATTAAACATTGATTTGTGATTCGAAAGCTAGAAGTTGTGAGCATTGACACGTATGTCATGCCTCGGCAGAAAGAGAGCCGCACATCAATTCAGAGAACAGAATTATTGCTCCCACTAAATGGAAATATAAAGAGCTTATGAAGTCGAAAATGAGTATAATTCTTCAGATCTAGGAATAATCTTTTTCACAATACAATTCTGAGAGTCAGTTCTAAAAAAAAAAAAAACATAAATCACAGAGAATCAGTGCAAGTAAATGTGTAAACATGGCTTAGGAACAAAAACTTGTGCTTATTTTGTTGATGTGCTGATTTAAATGTTTTAAAAATACTAATATTTTCTGAAAACATTTTAATTATATTTTTATTGCATAATATGTAACTGTTTATTTTTTTTATTAAATAATAATATATTATGGACATGCTGATTTAATTATGAAAAAAACTAAGAATAATTTATATAAAGAATAAGAATAAATTATAAAAAATTATATAAGAATTTATTATAACTGTTACCTAAAATATATAATTTGTCATTTGCATACAGTCATTCTTTTGATTTATTAGATAGCAATTTATTTTTAAAAATCAATCATTTATTGATGTTGAAAATAATTACTTAAAAATATATATACATTTATTATCATATTTTAATAACATAATATTTTTGTAAAGATGCATATTTAATTGTTACAAATAAATTTATATATTTAAATATTTATATTAAGTAATTACATTTATTTTAAAAATCTAATATATATATATATATATATATACATATATATTATATATATGAATTGATTTTTTTAAATAAATTAAAAAAATAAATAATAATTTAAGTAATTTGAATTAAAAAAAACATTTATTTTTTAAAATTTTTAACATGCTGACAATCACAACAAACAGCATCTCTCCTTCAACATTAAACTACAAAGCACAATAAACTACCACCAAATAATCAGCGACTCTTAGAGAAACTCAAAGTGGCTTGTTCAAAGAGCTTCTTGAGACTTATTGAGATAATGAGTGATTTGTACGTGTCTCTCTTTAGCGAGAACATGGTCATATTGATAAGGGCATAATTAGCAGGTTGTGCTGTATGATTAATTTGCTAATTGCTGCATTGCGCTGCGCCTGAATGCAAAGGCCAGACACACAAGGAACAAACGCGCTGAGTCTTCAATAACACACACACCTTAAATAACCTTCCACTCTCGAACCTGTTCAACAGATTCAACACAAACACAGGTTTAAATACAGCTTGGCTGACAATATGCATTTCAATGCATTTATAATGTTAATTCAACATGTTTCTGAAAGACTAGATCTAGTGCATGAAATCAACAGGAGAGCAATGCAATTCAAAGACAGACTTTATTTCTCATGTTGAATGGCAGCTCTCTGGGTGGCATCTGCAGAATAAACTCGTCACTGTGGATGCGTCACATCTGAGAGATATACTGAACAGGGTTTGTGGTGTAGAGAGTGTTAAAAGTCTCTCTCTATCTGTTAATCTGAACGCGCTGACAGCGAGAGAGGAATGTGAGGCTTTCATTTCATTATCACTCAGAAACATATGGCTTTCGATTCTCTGGACATGACAAGCAACTATTGAAAACTGAAAATGTAAGAATATCCACTGCATTTTTTTTAAATTATTATTATTATATTGTTTCTTTAAAAATGCCTTTATGATAAATGATAAATAAAATACTTCACCCATTAACCATAGTTCCCACATGAAGACCAGATCGTCCACCAAAAGAAAAACATACATTTTAGCTATTTATACAATTATGTTATAATTTTTTATTTATTTTTTTTTATTATAGTTTTTATACAAACAATAAGGCACTGAAGGTCATGCCAAATTGTGAATGTGAATGCTGTGCATCTTGCTGTAGTTTATATGTGTGTGTGCGAGTGCGCATTTATGTATTTATTTATTATATTAAGAATTATATTATTCTACTTAATATTTGATTCATTTCTTCTTCCTTATAATAATTATAATAATAAAATATTACTATTATTATTAATGAAGAGGAAGAAAATATTTTACATTTTAAATTTATACAACATTTATCTTTTTTCATACTGCCGTGATTTACCAACACTGGATAATGCACATAAGTAAATATGAAAAAAAACTAATAAAATAATTAATAATAATAATAATAATAATAATAATTATTATTATTATTATTGAAAAAGAAAATAAAAAATGAATATAAAAACAATATTTCATTTATTCAACATTTATCATATTTTTTATAATCAGTTCAGTTCTAAAATCTAGCATCAATGGATAATGCACACACAAAATAAGTAAATATTGTGTAAAACATATACTTATAATAAAGACTGCATCATATCACAGATTTATCAACATTACATCAACCATGAGCCACAGTCAGCTCCATGTAGACTTGTCAAGTTTTGGAAAACTCATGTTAGTTGACAACTATTTTCCAAGTTCTTATTTAATCATATTTCATAACTACAAACATAAAGACCAGATCAAATCCAGTGTACAGGTCTGTGAGGTCCTTCAAGAGATTGCTCAGTTTGTTCAGTCGGCTAGAGTGAAATAATCCCTCTCTCCATCACCCTCATCTCTCCATCTCTGCTCTCTAATCGTGGAGTGTAATGTGACTGATCTGTGTGGAGCATGCTGGATTATCTGCGGCACATAAGACGGATGCTCCAGAGGATAAATCCCACAATGCAACACCCGCAGAGATCGAACACAAACACACTCAGCCAGCAACATCTACTCTACAAACTACACTCTAAAGGAGGGAGAAACGTAGTCAAATACATTGCAGATCATTAAGCTTCTCATCTGTTGAAGCTGAAGATCTTAATTCACTGCTTTACATCAAACAGCAGCTTAAAAACTCAACTGTGCCGCCACTACCTTTCTTCAACCTTAGAACGAAAAATGCTTGAGAAGAGCTGTCAGCAGTAAAGCCCAAAGCCTACAAGTTAGAAGACTGTAATATGGCTCACAGCTTTTTCTTTCATTTGTAAATTGGTTTATTTTATTTTACTTCATTTTATTTACTACTTTAAAATCAAAAGTAAATTATAAAATATATTTTCGTGCCAAGAAAATTAAGACTAAATTTAAGAAACTTTTCATAAAAAGGTATAATAATAATAAAATAATTAGATTAAATAATAATAACAACAATAATAATGATAAAAACTTTGTGGTCTAAAATAGGCTTTGTTTTCTTTATGCACTATACATATTTACTTTAAATTTAAGAGATTATTTTCTTAAAAATGAATAATAATCGTAATAAAACAAATAATAATAACTTATAATAACATATCTTTATGGTCTAAAATCAGCTTAATTTTCTACATGAAGTATACACATATTCATATTGTGAAATGAGAAGGTATTTTATTTATTTAGTGAGCATGACCTAGCCTAATAAGCATTATCTCTATTTACTCGTTAATACATATTCTTGGTCTTACGGTCACATCTCATTAAAATAAGTTCATATTAAATAATAGTCAAGAATCAATTTAGACTGTATTTCAGCAGACTTGTACTTAGTTTTGCCTCAATTCTGGTATGCAAAAGCTACTTTTTAGGATCCAGTGTATTCTCAATGGATAAAATCAAGTCCTGATCCACATATTTAACTCGTTCAATGTCCTGATTGACTCAGAAATGTCATAATACAGAAGTAAAATGGGCTGCAACCTGTAAACATACTTTTAGACAGTTTTTTCTGTTGATCTCAAGACTGACAGCAGGTATTGTGTGTTGCTCAGTGCATCTGTACTAGCGTTCTGAACCTGCCTTTGTTTTGTCTCTGTGCTGCAGCGTGGAGCTGGACTTTAAACTGCAGGAAGATAAGCTCCAGCCTCTGATGAAGAGACTGTGTCCCGTGGAGGAGTCCCTGTTCCCCCCTCTGCCGTATCCTCAGGAGACCATCGGCTCCACGCCCAAACGCAAGTCCAAAGCAGAGGCCAAGAAACACGCGCGCTGGAAACTCTGGTTTCTGTGACCGCAGGATTACACACAACTGACCATCATATTTCCAGCACAGGAGTTACAGGAGCATCTGTTCACTGGATCTGTTGTTTGATCAGGATGATTCAGGAAAATCCCATCAGATTGTTTGTTTGCCCCTTTTGGTACTTTATGGATGCGAGTACTGAACTACTGAAGTTTTGGAAATATTGAAGCTAATATTAATAACAGAATATTGGAATTTTCCCCTGGAAAAAAGGAAGTACAGAGTCTGAAGTTATTTTAAACTGGATCAATAACAAATCTTGCTTTACAATAATTTTTTTTTTGGGGGGGGGGGGGGGGTCAGGAGGATTTAAAGCACGGACAGGACGCAAGCTTTTCCTTTCAGTCTTCTCTTCCTCATAGAAATCACAGCATTAAACAGAAGCACAACTCTTCAGATGCACTGGACGATGTTTCTCACAGAGGACTTCACGGATCTTACCGGATATCGAGAACGGAAGTTTTACCAGAGGATGTAATTATTCACAGCTCAAGCCGTTGACGTCACAACAAACATGTTACATGGGATTTATAAGGAAATAATCTTACAAGCCTCTGTGAATTCATATAAACTTTCATATACTATTATTAACAGAAAAAAAAAGGAAAAAAGTATGACTTATTTTTCTAGATTCGTAATAATCACATTTAAAGATTCTCTAGATGCACTATACATGTATAAACTTCTCTCATTTATTGGATTATTGAAATTATAAGAAGAATTTTCAACTCTGTTCATTTAAAATGATTTCATTTCAAACAATCTTCTTCTATAGAATGTGTTAGTCCCGCTCACTTTTTCAGCAGCGTTGGTTCTGGAAGTATTTCTTCCATTCATTTTTTCCATAAGGATTTTTTTTTTTTTTTTAAGTATTTGTTAAATTGTTGTAAGCCACGAACCAAGTATTTGAAAATGAGACAAAAAGACAAAGGTGCAAGACTGTGTACTTAACAGCTTTAGTGAGTGAAAAAAACTACAATCCCATGAACCACTGCAAATGACAATCAAATCAAAAATGGCGGAGAAATATAAAACTATCCATTTAAAGTCGATTGAATAAACAAAAACAATATATTTTAAGTTCAGTGTTCGTTTGATGCCATTTGCTCACTGCGAGTCTCTAATTAAGTGAAATTTTCTGTACAGCATCGTGGGTAATGTAGTTTTTAACCAGGGATTCGGCTGTTAAACATGATTATTTAAAGTATACTGTAAGTTGAAATAATGCGACCTGAAGGCTTCAACAGAAGCATGTATCATTGATTAACAACCTTAGTAGGTCAGTCTTTAACAAGTTATTGTTAAAAATCAATTTCCCTATGGAGAAAATGAACTGCATTTTTACTTCTGGAACCCGACTGTTGCACTCTATTAAAACTACAAGCATAATCATGGGAACAGCAGTGAACGTTCACCTTTCTGTGACAGGAAGTCATGTGATGCAGTCATCATAAAGCTGCGCTCACACAAGATTATGATGAACTCTGATCTGCAATATAGAAAAAAAAATGTTTGGCCAATACAGGATTTAAATGTCTCAGATTGAGCTGTTGGTGCAATATAAAATAGCAAGATGTTCAAGGAAAGTAGATTAGATTTATATTTGATTGTTTTCAATTTATTTTGAATGTATTTTTACAGAATCCCAAATATGTGACATCACATCCTGTCTGTGACCGCACTCTCTACACCTGCACTGAACACTAAAAATTGTTCCTGTTATGAAAATGACGAGGAACATCAGAGCAAATTAGATAACCTGGAGCGCATTTGTGCATCACAGGTCTGAGAGAGTAATGAGAGCAGCTCAGTTTGTCTTCACTGTCCAGAACACTGAGAATTTAGTCACAGGTGAAGAAAAACACGTTCAGGAGAAACAGAAATCATAGACTGCATTAAGAAAATGAAGTGAAAAATGGAAATGAACCGGCTTTCAGAACCTATTTTTATGACATTATTATTTTATAACATTTAAACAGATCTTACCCAAAATTCTCATTACCATAATTAATACATTCATGTTGAACAAATTAATCAAATTATATCTAATATTACACATACATATAAATGTTAAGTATATATATATATATATATATATATATATATATATATATATATATATACTGTTATATATATATATGTATTATTATACTGTATATATATATACTATATTATATACTGTATATATATGTTAGATGCACATTCAATTATTACTGATAATTATGAATATTATATAAATATTAAATATATTATTAATAATATTTTAAAGAATATTTAGTAACTTAATCATATTATATATATATATATATATATATATATATAAATTATTTATTTTTTTCACAATTGATATATAAAACAAAAGTAATTTATATGCATTACCGTAATGAGAATTGCAGGGGGAAATATGCTTAATTGTAAAATAAATGTCAGTACAAACATTCTTGATCATTAAAAAAATTATTTTCCTAAGTTAAATAAAAGTTATTTCTTTTTTAACCTTGATTTTAGAAAGAATAATACATGTCTTTGTCATTACAATTTACTCATATGGCCAAATACAGAGAGAGATGAAGAAAAAAGGATCAAAATGAGAATCCCACACAACCTCATGTCATTTCTACATCAAGCACTGCTATGCTTAAACATCTCTCAGCTTCAGCTGACACACCGACAGTCTGCAGGAAGAAAACGCCTCGTTCTTTCCTGACAACATACAGGACACATACACACTGCAAACTGACAAGCGCATTTATACATCAAATGAGTTGAGTCTGCGTGGAAAAGCCAAACGCACATCTCAGATACATTAACGAGTTGTTCGGTCTGGTTCTGTAAGCACGACGTGGATTAACTGAACATTTTCACTACCAGCAAGTGAAATGCAATGCAGAGAACAGTGTGTACAGAACCAGACCGAAAACTATACTGAAAATCACACATCCATTTTTAAATGAAAGAACATTTAAATGATCAAAACATCTAGTAAAACAGGGTTAAAATCATCTCCAGCGATACCGATTTCAGCCCACAGAATGACGTCACAAGAGCAAAGCATCCTGGGAATGTGACAGCAGAGGCGAAAAGCAGCATGCCATTGGCAGATATGTGCCAAAGTCTTTTAAAAAGGGCAAAATAATCCACTTGAATAACAAAAACCACAGCTTTCCACTGAATTCACTCTCCAATTTTGGCAACTTCAGAAACACAATTCAAGCTCCTCTCGAAACACAGCAGTTGTGATGCTCAATAGCTCTACTGTAGCCTATGATTAGATGTTTTCTGTTTGTTAAAAAAAAAGTGCAATTGATTTACTATGTGCAATATTGTGTATTTTATACAGTTTTTAAAACTATTTACTATACAAAATAAAACTTGAAAAAATACAAAGAGTGGCTCTGAGTCTGTCTGATGCTTCAGCGCATCATTGTGTAATGTCGCATTTCACTGGAAATTTGGTTTTTGATCTCAGGGACCCCACTGTTGCACTGCAGATGCTAATTGCTGGAATGTTATCATGTGAGAAAAGTAGCTTTAGATTCTAAAGGAAGTGAGATCTGTTTCCTGTCAGGTTACGCATTCATCCACTCAGATTACACTGGATGATAATAAACCCACTGCAGCGATCCAGGAGCAGCAGGGAGAAAATAAATATAGTATATTAGTACAAAGCCTGATGTGAGGAACAAGATAACAGTGATGAAAAAAAAACAAAAAAAAACACAAAGGCAAAAAAGGCAAAAAAGGTAAAAAATAAAAATAACATAAAATAAAAATAAACATAAAAATAAAAAATAAAAATATTAAGCAATAAAAATAACAATGGAATGGGGAAAAAAACAATGTGGACATTAAATTTATTAGATAAAATAAAATTGTATAAAATAATTTTAAATAAAATAATAATAAAAAAATGACCAGGTGATTTATAGTTAACTAAAGTTAAATAAATTATTTTATTTACTACACTTTGAACAGGAAAAAGAAGCCAATAAGGATACTGGTATAATTGTGCATCCTCAATTTAAAATCAGATAAAATCAAATCAAATCAAAAAGAAAGCCATTTTGGAGCAAATATATCATACATATTAAAACACAGCCCTACTACACGTTAAAGCAGATGAAAAGCTGCATTAAGCCACCTGGATTTTTTTTCCCCCAATGAGATAATGTTCCTTTTCGAAGGGATCCTTGATGTATTTCTCTCCCTCACTTTCATTCCCAGCAGCAAAGCAAAGGAGACTGAGAGTTATTCAAATTCTCCAGGTCATGAAGGAGTGTGTGCACATTTCCATGTTTATTAAGCAGGGAATTCCCATGCATGCTAGCAGCGCCAACCGTTCGGTATTTCCCATGCGAGAGAGTTTGGAAAAACTCATCTGAAAAGCACTTAAAGGAGGACAGTCAGCAAAAACCTACAGATAGAAATAAATCAATCTGAAGAGCCTCTCTATCATCACAAATGTATATTTAATGCAGAGAGAATGTAGTGAGAATGTAAATCTAGGAGGGTTTTGCTGCACTGATGCTGCAGACCGCACCTGCCGTCAGTCCTGCAGTGTCAATCAAACTGAGCAGCCAATCAAAAGCCTGCTTCCTTCGCCTGACCCCTCCTACTGCAGAGGAATGGGAGGAGCTAAGATACTCAAGCATATATCCTGACAATGAGAGGAAAACCCTCCCGAATGCTATAGATGATATTTATAAAGCTCTTGAATGCAACACAGGCAGAAAAAAAAGACATAAACACTAACATTGGATCATAAAAACTGGATGTCATCCGATCATGCTATACTCACTATATATGCAAATTATGATTCTATAGAGGTTGTTCTGAGTGGTTTTTAATATATTGCTATGCACATAAAGTGTTCTAGATGGTTAAACGGCATTGCTAAGTCATTGCTAATGTATACTCGTTGAAAAATATCAAAATAGCTCCCTTAGGTCTCAAAGATACTCTGTAATTGGGTTCCTCCTTTATCCATGGGATCTTTAGACTCTTATTTCACTATCAAAGAGTAAATACAAGCCTCTCCTCAACTACTGCATGATCAGAGGTGCCATTCACAGTCAATAATCAAGAGACATCTGTAGGATTCAGACTTTTTGAAGTTTAAGAATCATTTTGAACTCGACTTTCTTTACTGTAAGTGCACATCTGCATGCAGGACGCGTGTGTGTGCTGCTGATCAGTCTCATTTAAATTCTACACTCACACCCAGCAAAACCACAGAGAAAAGTTGATGCATAAATCTGAATCCAAGCAATAGAGCCCTGACGAACAAGGTCAGCGTGAGAGAGCCGCCCACAGAGAGCAAACACACACACACACACACACACTCTAAATGTATTATCAATCTACACAATCCAACCAAATCTGCAGAACATGCATTCTTAAACATGCTAATACATAAAAGACATAGCTTCAGTCACAAGCATATAATAATTATGAGACCTTCAAATATTGACAGACAGCATTAAATAATGACATGTTTCCATAATTAAAAAGCAGGGGCTGGGATTTATTTATTTTATTTTTTGAGTCTTTGACGATGCTGTAAAATGGTCACTTCATGACAAATCATGAAGTTTTTTTTTCATGATTTGTCAAGCAAAATTTTAAGCCATTTATAGCCAATTAGATCCAAAATATTGAATTTAGACTATTTTAAATCACAAATTAATCTATTAAAAACACAAGAATTTTTAACTGTCATTTGTATCCATCAATTTAACAAATGCATACTAATTATAATTAATGCATACTTTAAAAAAAAAAATCTTTCATGCAAACAATAGAGGATCTAGCAATGCCAAGATCACGGGTTTGATTCTCAGGGAATGCATAAGCTGAAAAAGACATTTGCAGCCAATTAGATTAAAAAATGATTGATTTTAATTTAATCAAGAATTGAAAACCCTTATTAAAAATAATCATGTTTTAGCACTTCTTTTCAGCAAATGAACACAAGTATAGTTATTTATCATTGTAATGCATCAATATAATTAATGCATACTAAATATACAGTAGTTAATATTATTTATATCTTTTTTATGCATTAATATAACAAATGCACACCAAATATAACAAATAAATACTAAAAAAGCTCAAATAGCAAAGCAGGGTGCCAGCAACACCAAGGTCACAGGTTTAATGAAATTAAATCAAAATTAAAATGAAATGAAATGAAATGAAATGAAAACGCAGATTTGTCGATTTGAATAAAAGCATCTGCCAAAATGCGTAAATTTGAAAAGTAATAAACATTCACCTACATACAAATGACAAAAATCACGTACAGACTTGTGTAAACATTTACTGATGATGCAAAAGAATCAAAGATTTGATTCAAAGATACTGAATCGATTCACAAAAGTGTCTTAATTCTCTCATACTCACAAGTCAGAATGAAACTAAATTAATTTTAGACAAATATCCAGTTTTAATAAATGTTGGATATTTCGCCGGGCCCTCTTCGCGGGAGATGTGCTCGGCTTGGCACACGACTACACCGCATAAGACAGAGGGATTTACTGCAGAGGTCAGCAAAGAGTATATGTACCCTGAGAGCGATTAATGGGCATTATATGACTCCACCATTAGACCTGAGCATCTGGAGTTTAGAGAACTTTCAACATAAGCTCAGTAGAAAGAAGAGGCATAAATCAGAGGTTAGTTCTATAGTAACACCTCAGCGCAGAGCGTCCACAGACCTGCTTACTGAACTCTAGAGGAGAGAGAATGATGGCTGGGTAATGACAGAGAACGGCAGGAAGGTACTTCAGCGGCACGCCCGTGATCAAGCGTCAGTCACTTGAGACATTCACACATACGGCCTTAAACATGCTGGTGAAATGCTGCCAGTTCAGCTCTAGCAATCTTACACATTTACTTGTGTAAAAGCAGTAGTGAACTATATTCACAGCACAACTGCTAAGTGAAATTGATTGTATGGTTTGAATATATCAATTATTTATACTTTAATATTTAATTTTTTTATTTTAATATTTTACTAAAATATTTGTTTTATTTTATAAATAAGAAATATATACACATACATACATACATACATACAGTATATAATTTATTTCTATTTTCTATATTTCTTTTAAAGTGCCCCATTATGGGACAAAAAAGACTTCCATTGTTTTATAATATGCATTTGTTTTTAACTTACTTCCTCAATGACTCCCATACGATTCGCTCAATGATTCATTTTTCCAAACCCCTCCTTTGTGTGATGCTAATCTGCGGTGATTGGTCTGATTGGATCATGTTTGTGATGCCTGATAAAGCAGCGTTTGTGAGTGCAGTGCTGCTTTGTGTACAATTCCTTTAAATACTACTCGTTTCAATGATTCAGAATCAAGACTTTCTTTTAAGGGACAATAACTTTATACAAGGTGCACTTTCGGATTTAAAACTTTGCAGGATGTTTTCATTCACTTAGAGCAGTGTTACACACTGAAAGGTAATTTTCAAAAATCCATAATAGGGGCAACTTTAAGTATCAGCCAACATTGGATATTTTTCAGCTGATTCTGGGTTCATTCAAATAAAAATAAATGTAATTTAAATTCAAATAATGGTCAAAAATAAAACATTCACACCAAAATAATGGTATATATTACATATTTTATTTTTTTAATTTTATGTTTTTTGTTTTTTTGCATCTTTTTCAACACTTGAAAGCTCTGTTCTTCATTAACCATAATTGCAAAAAGGGTCTGGAGTGAAATGAACACTAGTAAAGCATGAGAAAATATTCATTTTTGGTACACTATTCCTTTAAATACATAAACACAGGCGTACAGAGGGCGAGGAAGAGAGATATTAAGCATGCACATGGAGAGATGAGGCTGTAAAAGTCAAGGACGGCCACTATCAGCATCTCTGCACTGGCGGCAGCCTGAAGCTCTCCGACTAAACCATTGCCTAACACCTGATCTCAGATCAGCTCGGACAGGATGAAGATGAACAACAGCAAATGAAAGCAAAGTGTGCTTCTGTAATCACAGGAGCTGTAAACACAGTGCCAAAAGATGCTGCACATTCCCACTATCTGCTCAAAATCAAATCAACAGTGACCAAAACACTGAGAAATATTTACACCGCACACAAATGCACTGGCTCAATCAATGGTTCGAGTTTGGGGGGCGGGGCTGGGAGTTTGCCGACTAATGAGGGAGTGAGCACTTGGGAAGCCTGTTTGAAAACAGACATTATTTGCAGAAACGACAAACTTTAATGAGTTAAAGTGTGCTTCAACGTGTTATTTTTCTGTCCAAAAACTACAAGAATTTGAGTTGGATATGCCGAAAAAAAAAAAAAAATCGGATTTATGCTGCCTGTCTGAACAAAGTCTGGCTGTGAGCATGTGTGTGTAGCCATCTGAGGATTGCAGACTGCTGTGTTAGAACACACTGTTACTAACCACAGACACACCCGAAAACTTAGTACATCCCAGCGGAACAGCCTTTTACAGAGAGAAACTCTTACTATGAGAGGAGAGTCTCGGCCCATGGAGATCACCGTCCTGTTTACCGTCCTCAGCAGCTTCTCCATGATGATCTGAACGTGCCACTGCGTCGGGCCCTAAAACCACCACAAATAAATCATTTATCCACACAAGACAACCTTTTCAGAACAAACAGTGACAGTTTCAAGAAGTTATTCACCATTTCTCTGGAACTGCAACATAACATATGATTTTAATCAAGGTGCATTAACGATAATCTTAACGAGTGACTGAAATCAGTAGTTAAAATACAACCATCACAACTACATGCCAGTGGAAAATGTCAATCAAAAGTTTATCTTGGATTATCTAGAACAGAAATAATGCCTCATCCACTTTATCAGGGATAAAAATATATATTCTTAATAATTAGGGCTGTCAATTTAGGCCACGCTAATGAGGGATATGACCATGTGTTTAGAAATTAACTAATTAACTTCTAAATGCATTTTATCTATTCAATGACTTCCTGATTGGACACAAAGTTCTAAATGCATTTTGTCTATTCAATGACTTAATGTTTATAAATTTATTATAATGTTCTTAATTTTATTATCAGTGAGTAATTTTTATATTTTTATAAATAGATGATTAATGCTGCCAATTTAAGACATGTCCATGCAGGACATAATCTTGTGTTTTTAAAATAAATATTATATTAAACTAATGCATTTTTAAATGCATTCACTCAATAATTTTCTCATTTGACACAAACTCTTTGAGCAGATTTGCTCACCAAATAATGATACATGCAATTATTTAGGATTAATTTGATTTATTAAAATAGCATGTCAATTTATTAATTTTGGATTTATTTAATTAATTATGATATTATTTATTATTAATTTTATTTGTTTGAATAGAATTTAATGTGAGACCTCCGTTCATCTTCGGAACACAGTATAAGATATTTTAGATTTAGTCTGAGAGCTTTCTGTCCCTCCATTGAGAATGTATGTACGGTATACTGTCCACATCCAGAAAGGTAATAAAAACATCTTCAAAGTAGTCCATGTGACACCAGAGGGTCCGTTAGAATTTTTTGAAGCATCGAAAATACATTTTGGTCCAAAAATAGCAAAAACTACAGAGTCATTCTTTAGAGAACTGAAGATGAACACAGAGCCGAGCCAGATAACGAACAAAAGATTGACTCGTTCTCGAGTCAAGAACCGTTTCTGTCGGATGCGTCCGGTTCGTGAACCGAGGAGCTGATGATACTGCGCATGCGTGATTCAGACTGACACACAGCGCGTCTGAACCGAACTGGTTCTTTTTGTGGTGATTGATTCTGAACTGATTCTGTGCTAATGTTATGAGCGCGGGTAAACCGAAGGCTTGAATCAAGGGCAATCATCGCCAATGAAGTCATTACGTCGAGCTCAAAAGAACTGGTGAACCGTTTTCTTCAACCGGTTTATTGAATCAAACTGTCCAAAAGAACCGGTTCGCGGAAAAGAACAAACTTCCCATCACTACTGGTGATCTGAAAACCGATGCAACCGGTTCTTGACTCGAGAACGAGTCAATGTTCTCGTTCGTTATCTGGCTCGGTTCAGTCAGTGTACTGTTTGAGTAAATGAATTACTCTGGGATATTGGTTTATTTGAACTCAGAGGGGAGTGTCAGCCATGTTAAAAAAAGTTAACGGTTCTTGACTCGAGAACGAGTCAATGTTTCGTTCGTTATCTGGCTCGGTCAATCAAACGATTCAGTTCGATTTGGTGAACTGGTTCAAGAAGATCCGGTTACATCGAGTGATTCGTTCGTGAACCGGATATCACTAAACTGCAGTGTTGTGAACACGCTCATAACAGACCCGGAAGAGAAGTCAATGCTGAATAAAGTCGTAGTTTTTGCTATTTTTGGAACAAAACATATTTTCTATGCTTCAAAAAATTCTAACTGACCCTCTGATGTCACATGGACTACTTTGAAGATGTTTTTATTACCTTTCTGGACATGGACAGAATACCGTACATACATTTTCAATGGAGGAACAGAAAGCTCTCGGACTAAATCTAAAATATCTTATACTGTGTTCCGAAGATGAACGGAGGTCTTACGGGTTTGGAACGGCATGAGGGTGAGTCATTAACCCTCTGGAGTCTAAGGGTATTTTTGGGGCCTGGAGAAGTTTTGTCATGCCCTGACATTTGTGCTTTTTTCAGTTTCTTATAAATATCTAAATGGCTAAAGTCAATCTCACTGTAATCAGCACAAACTAGGATATAATAATATGTGAGCAGCATGTATGTACATGATTGTGTTTTTGAGAAAAAAAAATGTGTGGTTAGTGAAAAACTAAAAATGTTAAATCACTTGAATAAGGCAATAAAACACATACAGAAAATTGGTTCCCAGGAATTTTGAGAACTGGAGCTTGTAGCCTAGAATTTTTTTTTTTCTAGATGATGTGAAAATCATCTTGTTTTACTCACTTACAGAAAACAATATATTGATTTAAATTTTTTAAGAACACACTTTTTGTTGGTAAAAGTCATATGTGAGTAGGCGTCAAATATCATGAATTCACACCTGAGAAGACAAAGTCCTGCATAATGAGCTGCATAATGAGCCATTCAGTCAGCTGTGTCACTGAGAGGGATGAGTTACAAGAAAGAATGTGAGGACAAAAATAAATGTATATAATTTTATGTTTGTAGTTTATTTAGAATATATTTAATTATCCCACAACATAATTTAATATTCACTTGTGAGTGCAGTTAAACAGTTTATTAGGAAAAATCAAAGCTGACTTTCAAACTGAATTTTTTTGCATCATTACTCCAGTCACACAATCCTTCAGAAATCCTTTTAACAATCTTATTTTTCTACAAAAAAACATTTATTGTTATTATTATCATCATTATCATTATTATTATTATTTATTTATTTTATTATTATTATTATTATTATTATTAATGTTGAAAAGAGCTGAGAATATTTTTTTTTAGGTTTTTTAGGGGGGGATAAATTTAAAGAACAGCAATGATTGTTACATTTGTTACAGTTACATTTATTGGTACATTTATATTATTTACATCAAGCTTTTGAATGGTATAGTAGCGTATATTGTTATTGAAACTTCATAATTTTTCACTTGATTATACATTTAGTCAGGAATTATAGTTTGGAAAAAGTCTTTGGAAAAAGTCTAACTAGTAAAATGTTTACACGTTATGTGAAAACTAGTACAAGTATATAAATAAATAGAAAGAGACTTACTCATGTTTATGATCTCTGCTGAATAAAGTGCTTCATTCTTTTTTTTTTCTGAGGAAATCCAATCTCAAATCCTCAACCACATCACATCTTTTTGGGGTGAATTATGTCTTATTCCTCTCATCGCAAAGCAAACAGTAAAATAATAAAAACTGAAGAACAGTCTCGCTGCGTTGTCTTCTGTTGTGTGGGCGTATTCAAAAGCCGCGCCTCAGTGAAACATTTGAATCTCAAAAGCGCGCTCGGCGCGGGGGCGTGGTCGCATTAGAAGATACTGAAGAGAGACGTGAAAAACGGACATCGCGTTGTTTTTCATATGGATTACTTTATCACAGAATATTTGTTTTCAGCAGCACTTGTTTAGTTTAAAAGTAGACATGTCAGGCTTTCTATAGATGTCTCTGTGTTGAGTATTCACTGAGTTACAGTTCATTTTAATGACGCATTTGTATCTGAAGATCAGCGCAGACAAAGGCTGCAGACAGCACTCCTTGTTTGTTATCTTTATTTTATAAGTGCACAAGGTTTGTTGTTATTATGTCTGTATACAAAAAAAAGTAGACCCTTTACAGATTCGATTGATGTATTGCACTTATCTGTACGATCAAAACTGAAAGTGTAATTTAAGTTCTTTTCGGGGTTATCAGGAGAAAATACCCCAAAACGCGTATACGCGTTAATCGACTCCAGAGGGTTAATGACATAATTTTAATATTTGGGTGAACTAACCCTTTAATACTATTTATTAAAATAGCATGTCAATTTATTAATACTTGAATGAATAAAAATTAATAAATTAATGAAAATAAAAATCAATGAATGAAAAGAAACTACAAAGTCAGTATGAAATATTTATGGGCAGTAAATCGTGTTTTCTATTCAATAGTGATTAATGCTGATCATAAAATATACTTTTTTATATTTTAAATATATTTTGAATATTAATGCTAATAACTGTGTTGAAGTGAGTTAGTGCTGCGGGGAATCATTGTGATCAATGTCTAACGCTGCTGGAGTCATGTTTACTAGGCAAGGACAGATATACTGAATTAGCACAGTAAAGAGATTTCTTCAGATTTCACTGGTGTAAAAGCAAACTGCATCAGATCCAACGCTGTGAGCTGTGTGTGTGTGTGTGTGTGTGTGTGTGTGTGTGTGTGTGTGTGTGTGTGTGTGTGTGTGTGTGTGTTAGAGGGAATCCTGATACACTCACAGCAGGTCATCAATTATTAAACAAGCTTTTGCAAGGTCCTCCTCAAAGGATGCTGCTGATCTCCAACCAGAGATGAGAGTGAGAGAAACAGAGCTCTGCGCTCGACTGTGACGTGTGTATTACGCAACACACACGCACACAAATAATGGTTCAAAGGATGCTTCACCCACAACACCAGGAAGTGAGGAAATCAGTGACGTCCATCCATGCATGTGTAAAGCAGCGTTATTTTAGTGTCTTCTAGACACTATTATAGTTTGTATTCATATTTTTAATTACTTTTTATTTTACTAATTTAATTTAAATTCATTTTTCCAATTACATTCTAGTTAGTTTTAGCAATTTCGCTGTCGTTTATATTAAATTAAATATTTAATTTTTAATATTTTCTGCTTTTATATTAATTTTAATTGAAGTTTATTCACTTTGTTGTGTTTTTGTCATTTTATTAGTTCCGTTTTTTAATGTCTATACAGTTTATATACATTTTTTATTTCTGTTTTAGTTATTTTGGTACATTTCATTTTTATATCCTCTGCTTTCATTTTATTTTAAAGTTTTAAGAATTCTATATTTTGCATTTTTTTTTTTTTTAAATAAGCCTTTATTTTTTTATTTCAGTTTTTGTTTTAGTTTTTTAACTACATCAAGGTAAACTAAATGAAAATGTGAAATGCTGGCTTGGATACTAGCTTAAAATATATTTAGGTTTTTATTTTTTTATGTTAACGATAATAACTCTGGTGTAAAGATGGGAACAAAGACCCAAAGTAAAGGCGAGAGAGTTTAATGCACTGTTTACTGTGCAGCATTTCATTGCTCTATTATTCAAAACCACTCAATATACTAAATGCACCTGGCTAAAATACTATATGCAAATGAGGCTGTTTAAAAATGCACTTATTCTAAAAGTAGTGCTAAAGGACATTTCATTTTACAGAGATGGTATGGAAGTTTTCTATTGATCATGATGGCAGTAATTGATCATATGATGGAGAAGAGAGCAGCGCGTCTGGATATCTGCCCGGTTAAAACACAGTCGAGGACCGTAGAAGCCAATTAACAGTCAGAACACGAGCCAAAAATTAATTAACTATAATTAAATAAACTCGCATCTCTGAGTGGGTCACATACAGGTCACAAAAGTTGAAGGATGTGACATGGGATAAAAACAGATTTGGCTTTCAGTGAATACTGCACTTTAGGAGACTTTGCTTTTCCATTTTGGGGTGAACTACTGCTGTAAGAAGAAGAGAGCTGTGTGTGTGTGTGTGTGTGTGTGTGTGTGTGTGTGTGTGTGTGTCTCACCACGTCCTTCCTGTAAAGCACCTCCAGGATGTTGCTGAGCAGTTGGCAGCAGGAGTCCAGCTCCTCATGATTCTCCAGGTGAAGTTTGAGCTGCTCCGTCATCAAAGGCAACAGGATCTCTCTGCAGTCTAAACACACACACACACACACACACACACACACACACACACACAGCAGGTGAAATAATCTCTTTACACCCTGAAGTGAGCAAACCCGCAGTCCTGAAATATAAAATATATCAGCCTACTAGCCAGCCTGTTTTTAAAGCAATAAATAAATAACTACAGACCACACTGATAGTGGTAATGTTGTATGAATTATATTAGTTTTATAGCAAGAATGTTTTTAAATTGATAGTTAAATTAATAAATAAAATAAAATGGCATAACATTAAAAAATAAATATTTAAGTGTCTAATTTGTAGGTGACTAACCAAATGTGAGTAAATTAGTGTCATTGTTAATAATATTAATTTATAATTAAAAATATAATATATAATGAAAATATAGATGTGAACATGCTGAAATGATATATATATACCGTATATATATATATATATATATATACACACACACACACATATATATATATATATATATATAAAAGCTTGTGCTATAAATTGTCAAGGTAAGCACTTGGGAACACTTAATTTCAAAATGGCTAAATATTTTCTGATTAAAAGGCTTCGACTAAACATCTCTAACCTTGCAGAAGACAGCAAAGTGATTTTTCTTTTTCACACACACAGTAAGCACTTGGGAACACTTAATTTCAAACAGAAGACAGCAAACAGATCTCTCTCTCTCACACACACACTTCAAATTGCAGACTGACATCTGCTCCATAACTACAGGAGAAGAAATCAAATAAATGCCATACAATCAATAAAACAGGAAATGGGCGTGGCACATAATCTGTCAATCAGTGTGGTAGGCGGAGCTTTGCTAGCATGTGTGAGAGCTGAATCAATGTAAATCTGTTTTTCTGGAGCAAACACACGCAGGAACTCCCGCTGGCCTTCCTGAAAGCTCATTTATCATGCTGTTCAGGCCAGTTTAAACTCTCACAAATAAATCCACACTATCCTTTTACAATACGCTTATGCATTAAATAACTGACCTGCCCGTGAACTTTGAGACGGCACTTTACAGGCAGAATTAAAATCAGGGTCACAGCAGAACAAATCACAGCGCCTGACATCAGCAGCGAGCCGGCTTTCCTCAAATGACACCTGACTTCTGCTTTCCTTCATTTTACTCAACAAAGACAAACTTTTGCACAAGCTATTCCAGGACAGAAGTCTGTGATTCCCAGGACACGTCAACAAACACACAGCTACAAACAACGCCAACAAACAGCCATTTATTTCAATAGATTTCTTGTAATCTACATGGTTTTCAATGCATCGACTAGTAAAGCAAAGCGCTGGCAACCTCAAGGTCATGAGTTTAACTCCCAGAAAATGCAAATGCTTATAAAAAAATATTATAAATCTGCCAAATGAAAAACATTAAACATTTTAAAGAAAAAGCTTAACAAATGTCATCCTCAGACGCTTCTGATGCACACTACAAATAAAAATGGAAAAAGTAGTTTCAAAATTGGCTTCACAAGTTTTTTAAAGCCTGCTGAGCAAAAAAATAATAATAATTAAAAAGTACCAAGCTGAAACCATGCACATTAGGGATGAATCAAAAATCGATTCAAATATGTAACAATTCAAATCAGTTGAGACACTAAAATATCGCGATTCCATCAGGGGTAAGAGTTCATATGAATGTATGTCTGAGGGGAACTTACCGTCTTTAGAAAAGTTTAGATGGTATTTTTTTCTTTTCATCTTGCTTCTGTATAATGCATATTAAAGTTCATAAGTGCAGCGCTGCTTCGTTTACAGCGGAAACCAATAAAATGCTTTAAGTGCCACCTGCTGGCAGAGAGTGAATCTGCGTCTCATTCAGCTCGTCTACTGTTTCTGTTTCATGCAGATATTTGTTTATGTATAGTTTCACAAAACTGAAGTCAAATCATTCTGTTTTTGCTTCAAATTTTGAAATTATGCAATCTAATTTAGATTAAAAACTGCTCATGTTGCATGTATGCTGCATCTTTGTTTGGATCATGATTAAAATGCAGTGGTTGCCTCTAATTTTAAATGGAAAGAGCACAGACAAAGTCTTTTGTTTACATGAAGAGATTTCTTTTATTTGTGTTATTTATTTGATTTGGGGCTTGTTTTAAAATTTCAATTTAGTTATGTTGTTTACATTTACATTATATTTAAATTTTGTTATTTAGCAGATGCTTTTATCCAAAGTGACTTACAGATGATGACAATAGAAGCAATCAAAACCAACAAAAGAGCAATAATATGCAAGTGCTATATTAGTATTATTATAGTGTTATATTTCAATTTCACAAAGAAACGTACATCATTGTGCCCAAGCAATAATAAAAGAACACATTTAATTTATAATTTGTCTTCAATATCATTCTGTTAAAAAAAAAAAAAATTGTGAATCGAATTGAATCATGACTTGAGTGAATTGTTACATCCCTAACGTACATTTCGGAGAAACAACTATTCGTTGAATTAAGTTTTTATGTTTATGGTTTCCCTGTTTTTTATGTAGAGATATACTAATAAGTGCATATTATATGACTTGCTGGAATATTTGATTCTGATCATGATTATCTGTGGTCAAATGTTTCCCACATTCTCTCTTTTCTTGCATAATGAAATAATTTAAACAGAAACTTCAACTGCTTATTACTATTATGTTTTTTAATGTGGAAATATGTGGTAATAAGCTGCATCATTTTTTTCAGTGAGTTATCACTCTGTTGAATTGTGGCCTATCATTGTGGCATGAAGGATTTTCCATTGAATTGTCTCTAAACATCACAATATATAAACAAAAAGAAAACAAACAAAAGATAAATAAATGCATAAACATTCAAATATAAATAAATGACATAATGAGTGCTAAAGTTGTTTTCATTGATGTGCAACCTGTTCATATATGTTAACATCTCAAAAAATGTGTTTTAGGGTTTCATGACACTTTAAAGCATTTATAACCTTTCAGATGAACGTTGATGGTACTAACAGTCGCATTAAACAGCTACAAATATTTATCTAGCGTCTGTGTGTTTAGAGAGGGAAAAAACAGTTACAGGAGACACGGAGAGACTGACCCAAACCTCAGTCAGAGAGGATTTTTACACAGAGAAAGTGTGTCTTGTGTTTTTAGATTTTGAGGAGAAATATCTTCTATACATTAAGCTAAAGAAGCATTTGATAAAGAAGCACAGTCATCCTTGTTCACATTCAGTTTTGTGCCTGACTTTTGAGGATACTGCAGTTGTTGAAAATGCATATGGAAAACACATCAAATTCAGAAAATATTCTGTATCATAAGAAAGCTGGATTAAGGGCTCTAACATTTGGAATGGCTTTCACACTAGTGCAATGGTGCCTTAAAATACCATCTACTGTAGGTAGGCAGCACACTAGGTTTCGGAACAGATTGAGGCTAGAAAGTGAGAGAGAGACCAAAGAAGAGAGAAAAGCACAGAATCTTCATCTTCAGGGTACCAAATTAAAATTGTAAAACCAGGGGAAAAGTTTAAATATATGCTTCATCAGGGTTATTACTTACTGTAACAAAAGTAAACTAAATATTACATAAAAATAATTTAAAAAATAATAATAATGCATGCATAAATGTTCAAATAAATAAATGCATGTAAAAATAATTTATGCATTGAAACGCATAAATAAATGCCTATATAAATGCATGAATAAGTGCATACATATATGAACAAATAAATAAAGACTGTATGCTCCAAGTCAAAAGGCACAATCTTTGTCAATTGGAGGATGATGAAGCCAATCATCAGTCTATGTTTACTGGAGTGAAATGCACATAATCACAGGCTTTATGTGCTCCACGATTTCACACTGATGTGTGGCACCAATTTAAAATCTACATTTTCTGAAGAAAAATGTGAGTGGTGCTTGACCTTTGTTAAGATCGGAAACCTCAAGAATGAGTGTTAATAATAGTCATGCTCGTCTTGCAAAACAACCATTAAATCTGCATATTAACATGCTGTCAAACAGAATTCAGAAATTAATTTCAAAATAACGCTCAGACAGAAACAAAATGCAAAATCCTCTGAAAATGTCATTTGCACGAGTCAACAATCATGTGAAGTTTACATTAGATAAATCTGTTAAGAATAAATGGAAGTTGACAAATCTGTGTTGAAGTGCAATGAACCACACACACACACACACGCATTACTCAGAAAAACAACAAGAAGTGACAGCAGCCACGAGCGCTCAACACATTTGTTCAGGTTACACTGGCTCATTGGTAGGTAATTTATTCAAGTGGATCTGTTGGCAATGGAAAGCACATTCTGGAGGAATCAGCGGCCTCCAACACAATCTGAGATGAGCAGTACTTCAGTGAGAGATGACAAAAAGATCTACAGCTCAACAACTTCGCAAAACTCATTTTTCCACTACTACTGGTGCCAAAAAAACTGGCAGCGCTAGAAAGACCAGAGGCAGCATTCAAAGCAGTGTGACAGAGGTCTGAAGAAATGATAAACTCTTAAAAAAAATAATTAATAATAATAATAATTTAGTCAATAAATAATATTACTATTATTTAACCAGCATGCAAAAATATGTTCACTGGTCAAATCTATATTGTATTGTATTGTATTATAATTCATCGTACATGAGAACTCTTCCAAAAAATAGTAATAATTAAAAAAAATTATAATTTAACAAACAAAGAAAATAGAATAAATAAAAAAAAACAATCATCTAGGTCATTTAAAGTTAACTAAATGAAACTTAGTAAGGTCTGAAAGACAAAGTCATTGATGTATAAAATAGAATAGTATATATATATGTGTGTGTGTGTGTGTGTGTGTGTGTGTGTGTGTGTGTGTGTGTGTGTGTGTGTGTGTGTGTGTGTGTGTGTATAAGCCAGGTCACTGAAGCTTGACATCATCTTAATAATTAGAGGCAAATCTTATAATATAATATAATATAATATAATATAATATAATATAATATAATATAATATAATATAATATAATATAATATAATATAATATAATATAATATAATATAATATTTGCTGTACATTTGCTGTATAATTTAACAAACAAATAAATTATTATATATAAATTATATATAAAATATTCAGATTTTATAGATTATGTGTCAAATCTCCAATTTTATTTTATGTTAAATTAATTTAATAATACATACATATCTAATGTACCACATGCTTGCGGATCATTTACCAAATAATCTGATTATTTATACTTTATAATGAATCAAATTATTAATTGGGCTCATTCATTAAATCCTGATTTCTTTCAATCGTTCCTTACGAGAGCGAGAGAGACTGAAGCTCATGAGACAGCGCATGGACGCGTGATGAGTGATTTAATTAAGTCAGAACAGGAGACACATCCACAGATAATTACTGCTGAATGACGTGCATCTACTTACAATCTACCCGCAGAGCTGCCATATGTCACTGCTTTAACAGCACACACACACAACATCCTTACACACCGCATCATTCATGCCATTCACAAACATTCATGAGAATTAACTGGATTTCTGCAAGAAATGTCCCAATACAGAACTTTCTACAGACAACTGCATCATCATAACAGTAGATAAAGCAAGTATATGTGCTTCTCAAATCAGACATCAATATGAAAGTTGTAAACACGATGGTTGTAAACTTTCTTCTTTCGTAAGGGGTTTGGCGTCACGGCATCTTTGTTTTCAAGCAGAATGCTAAAGAACGTGACTCGTATAATCCTGTATAATTCAACCAATCCGATGACAACTTCGACACTGCTGAAGTGTTTTCACTTTTGTGTCCGTGGGCATGACGTGTGAGGCTGAAACTACCCGATACATGATGTATCTTGTCTTATGGAGTCATGCTTTGTGTTGTGTGATTTGATCTATTTATAGATTCATTCTTTGGTTTTTGTCTTGTATTGAATTCTAAGTGAAAGATTACACTGATGTCCGAGTTACAGTCTTACTATGTGTCAAGTTCAAAGTTAAGAACGCATCCCGGTGCATCGAGCTACTTACCCAAACACGTCTTTGGTGATAATTCGAATATTTAGTCAATTGTTGTTATGATACTGTTAGTTTTGTTTCTTGATTAGATTAATGAGTGTGAGTGAGTGTTACACCACCATTGTATTTCTGTTGTTATTTTAGAGGAGTTCAATTAGGGCGTTTTCCCCTTGTTAGTTAGTTTAGAGGTTAGGCATAAGGATTGTTTTGTTTATTTCTTTGATTTGGGTGACACTCCTTTTTTGTGCTAAATTTCTTTTTTTTTTTCTTTTTCATCTTTGATCTGTTCCACACCCAGTAACAATTGTCTCACTTAAATGTTATGGTATCATCCCTCTTTAACATCAAGCACGAAACATTTATTTATTTATTTATTTATTTTAGACATAAGCATAACAGTATGGTCAGCATGATTTTTTTATGTCTCTTGTGCTTTCCAGGGTTGCATTTAATTGATTAAAAAAATAAAAATACAACGAAATCCAATTTCTATTGGGCAGGTCAAGTTAAAAAAGCATCTATCACCTTACTGTAAACATAAGGCCTCATATTTTACTCATCAATAACATCAGAAGAGATGCTTTTACACAAAGCGCACCAATCACAGCATCTCATGCAGCTCACAGCATGAAAGCACCATCATGCAGCCGGTGTCAGACAGTGACCTTTAGAGAGAACACATCTGTGTGTGTGTGTGTCTATGTGTGTGTATATACATACCATGCTGAGTAAACAGGTCGCTGTGGACGATGTCAATCATGCAGTTCAACTTCTGCTTCACAAGACGCCCCAGAGGAACTTTGAGAATAAACTCACTGAACAGCTTACTGGAGAGAGAGAGAGAGAGACAGAGTCAGTGCTGCTTTTAACAGCACCACCAGAACTTAGTTAACGCTAACAGGTGTGTGTGTGTGTGAGAGAGAGAGAGAGAGAGAGGGAGTGTGAGACTCCTCTCTTCTCATCTTCATTTGCTGTTGAAGTGACAGTTCATTTCTAAAACATGCTAAGTGCCATGGGCTATACCTCTCTGTCCTCATCTCAACACACACACACACACACACACACACACACACACAAGCCCAGGGCACAACAGGAGAGAAGCAGCTCTTTTTGTGGAAAGAACTGGCACTTGAAGAAAGCGGGATGAGAGCAGTCTGGCAGACGATGACAGAATTCAGAGATGGCCTCATTCAGCGTTTGTTTGGTCTGTGTGTGTGTGTGTGTGTGTGTGTGTGTGTGTGTGTGGGACCCGCAACCTCTCTGCTGAGCAAACACACTTCTGTGACAATGAACTCTGAGCAAACAGTGCAATGCTAACACGGTGTTTGCTAACCAGGCCTCCAGTCATTTTTCTGTCCTCAGTGATAGTGAAAAGTGCAAAACACATTTCCTGAAGCAGTTTTCATGAACGGGCTCTTCCAGCATTGGTCATTCAAACAAAAGTCCCGTCCCAAACTCGTGCTATTACTCGGGATGCACAACCATCAGATTCATGTTCTGATAGAGTCACAGAATCAAGGTGAATCAATGACTTCCTTACTTTTGTCTCTGCATTTTAAACTGTGAAAATGATAAATAATGATAAAAATCATCACCAAAAATATAAGAAAAGAGAAAAAGCAAAATTAAAAGGGAAAATAAAAAGAAAAAAAAGAAAAAAGTAAAGGGAAAAAGTGAATCAAGAAACTGAAAATAAAGGAGATTAGGAAAATGAAAAGAAAACAGAAAGGTAAAAGAAAAGAAAAATAAAAAAAAGAAAAGGACAAAAATAAAAGCAAAAGCAAAAGGTGAGTCATGGAAAAGTGAAGTAAAAGAAATAAGGAAAAGGGAAAGAGAAGAGAAAGTAAAGGCCAGGTTTTCTCTCTGGTAGAGAAGATGAGTGTGGGGGTGTTGAGGTGGGGGTGGTTGAGGAGGAGGGGATGAAGAGAAGAACAGAACAGAATTACAGCGAGAGACCACTTCAGTCAGGACACACATAGATCTCAACGCTCAAGAGTTTCTCCAGAACATCTGAGACCATCCAGCACTAAACTAATCCACCATCAGCTGCTGACCACTACTTTATATGCCTGCACACTCTATTCAACAGCTCTCAGTCTAAAAACATCACTTACACAAGCACACAGATTACTCAGGGAATCAAACAAGAATCCCGCTGTTACAAAACACCTTGTGAAAATGTCATGTCTGGGAAAATTGGTTTGGTGAGGAAAGGCCGTCGTCAGCTAAACTCCTGAGACGCAGCAGGATTCATGTCTTCATCTATCACCGTGTGCGTGCGTGTGTGTGCGCAGTAAATTTAGCCATCACAAGAGCGATGTAACTCCATTATAATGCCACTCAGGGAGGAACACATTATCCAGACCAGCAGACGGGATGGGCGAGTGACCGCCACATCTCCACGGCAACGGGATCACTTTGCGCTGATTGTGTTTCGAATCTAAAGCATGTGAGAAATGCTTGAGCAGAAAAGCGATGTGGTAACGTTAATGACATACGAGCAAAACTCCACTGGTCAGAAAGATGTTAATGACAATCCCATCTAGTGTTTGAGGAGCCTCAGACTGAAGAACTCCATCATTCACACCTGATTTCATTAGCAGCCTCTCAGAGTCACTTAGAGAGAGAGACACACACACAGGAGCAGATGAAAGACACGAGGAGAGACGGATGGGATGAGGACCGGCAGCTAGAGAGACAGGAGGAAATAAGAAGCATGGGGAGAGAGAGACAGGGTGGGGATAACTGTCTTGCTTTTTGTTTGTGAGAGAGACAGCATGAAAAAAAAAACAGAAAAATGACAGGATGAGGACAGAGTGAGAGAGAGACAAAGAGAGTGAGACGGGATGGGCATGGAGACATGAGGAGAGAAAGACAGGATGAGCGACAAGATTGTTGTATGAAGAGGGATTTTTGTGTTTTAAAGCTAAGGACAACAATAATTGTGATAAAAGAAGATGAAAAAAATAAATAAATAAAAAAACAAGAATAACATAAGGGTAATTCTAAGTTAATACAGTTATTGGACAGATGACAATCAAATTTCAGCTAAAAAATATGAGGCAGGATGAGTAACAATATCATTTGTACGTACTTTATTAATTTCAGAAAATAATTTGCATGTTTAAATCTTATAAAGACATTTCGGTAAAAAAATAAAATAAAAAATATAAAATAATAATTAAAATATAATATAAAGTAAAAATTAAAACTGAAACTAAACTAAAATAAAATAAAATAAACTGAACACAATTATTAGCTGGATAACATCCAAATGTCAGCTTAAAAAGATGAGGCAGGACGGGCAACAATATCGTTTGATAGGGTTTATTAATTTATTTATTTATTTCAGAAGGGAATTTTTGTTTCATTCAGCATATCAAATATCATAGACATCCACTCATATGCTTATAAAAAATAAAATGAAATACAATTAAAATAATGAGACAAATAAAAGAATGAGACAAATTAAAATAATAAAATAAACTAAATAAATTTAATTAAAATATAAAATAAAATAAAAATTGTTTTTTTATTATTATTATTTGTTGCTTACAACACTCTGCTGCAAAACACTTTTCCTTAAACTCATTTACTTTTGGCTGTGTGCAGACATGCAGTATTAAAACATGCTACTAACAACAACAGTTAATAAAAGTCTTTATTCAAAAATATATATATATAAAAGGATATTCAGTAATAAACTCACCTGAGCTCCTTTGGATCAAAGACCAGTTTCAGATCATTGACGATAGTTGGGACGTATTTCAGTGCAGCACCCTAGAATTCACAAATATATATACAGTATATATATTAGCATGATCAATGCTTTAAAAATCCTATAAAACATGCTAAATAAATACAAAAAGAGGGGAAAATCAGGGTTAGTTGGCATAAAAATAAATCATTTTAGAGGATTGTGTTAATTTGATGAATTGTGCTGCCCAAACAGGATGAACAATAAGGAACTGCATGGAGGTGTCAAGAGCCTCATTTAATGATTATCATAGACACGGCCGCTGAGATTCCCATCAGTCCATTTGTGCTCAGAGCAAATCCAGCTGTGCTGAACGGCCTGAAGAGAGCAGCGTCAATGAAAGATGAACCTCATGCAGAGAAGACGCTTATGAAACACAAATACTGAAACACTCTCCAACACCCCGATCAATAGATGATCAATGAGTCATGAGAATGTGTGTTTTCTCCTCTTAACACTTAACTACTGACAAACACTCATCTAGAAATCTGAACACTACCTTACACTCAACCAACAAATGGTCCAAAAGAGCAACTGGCCTTTATCATGTCAAATGCAATGCAATGTTCAAAATAAATAAATAAATCTCAACAAATGTATTTATTCAAATAGAAATAAATAAATAAAAATAAAGCAAACAGCAACCAAGTTTGAGTATGTGAAATAGAATAGCTGAAATCTGAATGAATGAACGAATAAACTAATGTTTATCTGAAAGTGAAATACATAGTCTGAAAAAAAAAAAAAACTTTCCGCATGTAAAATAAACTGTCTAAAAAAAAGAAGAAGAAATAAGAATGGCTTAAAATCTAAAGTTTAAGAATGTGAAATGCAATGTCTGTAATATATATAAAACCAAACAATTAATAAAAATATAAATACAAACAAACAAGTTTCAGAATGTGAAATACAGCAGGTTAAAAGAATCTGTAAAAATATATAAATAAAAAATAAGGTATAAGGTAAAAATAAAGTATGAAATAAGTTTCAGAATGTAAACAAACAAACAAACAAACAAATAAATAAATACATGCATACATTAACATAAAATAAATTTCCTCTATCAGTCTAGTCAAATGTCCAGAATCTGTGAGAGTGACACCTGTCAATCACAGATGTCACACCTGTCCAATCCCAGAATCTGATGCAGAATGGGAATGTGTATTGATAAGTTTCTCCAGCTGATATAAATCTGTTTGGCTCTTCCAGTACTCACAAGGATGTTGATCTTGGAGACCTCACCTGATTTTCCAACTAGGTTGTGTTCATGTATGTTCCTTATATAGACCCTAGAACAATATTCAATCAGATTTTTGGATTTCGGCATTCTGTTTAACTTAATTAAAAACTAATGTTAGACCTACCTAATAAAAAATTTATAATATTATACATTGGATTATTATAAATTGAATTACATATTTCAATTTAAATGTAGTTTGCCTTAGACCCCTATATATAGTTTACTTATTGCCCAATAACTGAATAAAATGAACGAATGACTGAAGTAACGAATTGAAAAAACAAACAAACAAACAAATGAAACCGTCCAGTGCCAAAGCCACACCATTTGTGCAGCCAATGTTGTTATTTGTTTAAAAATGCTTGTTAGTTTCAACCAATGGTTTTGTTGAAATGACCAATAGCGGGCTGGGGGTGTGTTTTGGAAAGCTGTTTTCAATTTAGTTTAACACTAGTGGTGAACAAATGATACACTTCTTCTTCATTTCCCTCTAAAACAACACAAAGCAGAAAAGAGAAAAACAAACCCATGTGCAGTAAAAACACCAGCACAAGCTCTGTTTAAATAATAAGTGTGTGGTCATGTGAACACGATGTACTTCAAGCTGACGTGTCATTACGCTCACGTCGTCACTTGCTTTCCTGCTGCGACAAGGCCAGCGGAGAGAAAAGCACATTCCTTCCCTTCACAGTCCATCTTAACAAGATCAATTTTTAATTTTAATAAAAAACCACTAAGATCCGGGCCAGCGGCACACCTGCATCGCTCCAGGCAGACTCACGACCCGTCCAGAGGGTCTGACGCTGAGTGCGTGTGTGTTAGAACAGAGGTGTGTTAATGCAAAAAAGAAGTGACAGGAAAGGTCAGTGACAAACAACACTGCACACAAATGGAGCAGGAGGAGCAGAGAAACAGATGGAGGAGAGGAGGACAGATAGAGTACCTTGAGGAGAAGCTAAAGATTGTGAAGCCAGAGCCACAGTGGACAGAGGAGGAGACCAGGGGACGAGAGAGAGACACAAACACACACTTCAACACATGAGAGACAGAAACATACATATTCATGACTGACAGAAGAAACAGAGCAGCATTCTGGGAACGTCCTGAGATACAGAGCCTCCATATACACATTTTGCTCATGTTGTTCCAATCCTGACTTTGCTTCTTGTGAGGAAGTTTTCTTTTTTATACAGTGAAAGTGTACATGGTCATTTTAAAAAGATGTCTCCTCTGCTCATCAAGGCTGCATTTATTTACTCAAAAATACAATAGAATCTGTAAAATTGTGAAATATTTTTTTTTTTTTTATTTAGAGATCTTTTTTATTTTTGTGTGTTTTATATTTTGTTTTTTTTTTGTGTTGTGAAGATGTGTTTTTTGAGTTTTTTCTCCAGTCTTCAGTGTCACATGATCCTTTAGAAATCATAATAATATGCTGATTTGATGTTCAACAAACATCTATTATTATTATCAATGTCAAAAAACATTTGTGCTGCTTCATATTTTTGTCGAATCCTTTTTTTATGAATACATTTTTTATCTTTACTATCACTTTTGACCAATTCTTGATGAATAAAAGTATTAATTTCTTTCAAAAATGTTTATTTTTAGAATATTTTTACACAGATCAAAATGTTATTTAATTTTCTCTCAAATCTCATTCTTATTATTACATATTCAAATATGCTGCATGATGACGTGTCAGATAGATAAAATGAGTAATACTGAAGAAGTTAGTAGCATTAAACCTATGCAAGATGCTGAGTTAAGACATTTCACAGCAAGTCGAGAGACTTAACATTTTAACATATTAATGACAGCAACTGGATATTCCATTAGTTTGTGTTCTTACTCTTAATTTTGGTCGGTGAAATTCAGCATTTATTTATTCAGTATTAACTCTTCTTAGAGACACAGAAATGTTACACACATTTCACGTCTCCAAATGGCACACATAAAACTGTATAGCTTAATTTCTTTTACACATCAGCTCCTCTTACTGACATTTTGATGTGCTAGCTATTAAAACTATGTTCACAAATTAAGCCAAATTTCATTGGTTGTCATATCTCATAACTGATTGCAAAGCACAACTGAAGCAACAACTTCTCAATATATGGGTGTGCAAATGCATTTAGGGAGGGGTTTTCAGGAGACTTTAATCAGATTTTTCCTCTCATAAAGCATCATATGAATTCAGAGGAACTGGAATGCATCATATGGATGCCATTTGTAGGCCTTGAAAGTTTGTAAAAGAGCAGCGTGAACATTCTGAGAAACATCTCCCTGTGTGTTGCATGTGTGAAATGAAGTCACACAAGGAACAGATGTGTAACAGTTGTTGTTGCTCTTATCTAATGCTCTATTAACGCAGTGTTTAAACATCCAGCTCATCAGAATCCGGCTCCTAGAGCGTTCTCACCTTCACCCCGCCAGTCCCTTCAGCACTGCTGTTCATCATGGCATTAAACGAGGCGAAGAGATTCCTCAGGGACTCCATGAAATCACTCTCGCCTTTGTTCTCGTACAGCCTGAAGGAAAACACACAAACAGCAGATGATCAGGGGCTCGAGCGGCGAGAATCATTTCAACCAAATCATCAGAGAGGCAGCAGACCGCTCTACATGTGTTTGGAATGCAAATCTATGACATCAAACTAGCCGGAGCCATACAAATCCACATCAAAAACAATGTGTCAACCTCCACACACACACACACACACACACACACTCCCACCTGTTCACTGGCACCCCTAAACTAGCTCCTGATTACAGGCTGATCAGATTGATGAATTGCTTGGTAATCTAGTTTGAAGGGCAGAGAGCTGACGGGCCGTCTCGGCGCTGCTCCAAAGAGCCACACAAACACCGGGAGGATTCCTGCGCTCTCGCTTTCATTAAACACTCACCGATGGCCTTTGCTGATGTGATTAGTGCCACCTGATTTTCTGTGCTCTGGTTACGGTGAGGGTCAGACATTCTCACTCTCATCAAGAGTGTTTACATTAGACCGGCCTCCGTCAACACACACACACTTAGTTAATGGCCAGTCAAATATATTGAAATATTCTTCACACTCCAGTTGACCATTAATTATTTTGAAGTGCTTTATACTCATTAATTACTACATAAAGAGAGATATGGTAGAATTGTATTATTTTTAATCAAATGCTGAGGTCATATTTAATCTCAAAATCAAACAAAAAATAAAATTATACTTTGCTTGAATTTTAGATTTTGATATGATATTTGCAGTGCTGAGGTCATATTTAATCCAAAAATCTAATGGAAAAATAAGGAATTATAATTAGTAAAAAAAAAAGTCAAAAATTGCCAAGGTCATATTTAACCACAAAATCAAATAGAAAAATAAAGAAATTATATTTTGCAAAAATAAATAAATAAAAATAAACAAACAAACTGTCAAGAAATGCTGAGGTCATGTTTAACACTAAAATAAAAAAAAATAAAAAAATATTTAGCAAAAATCAACCAATGAGTAAATTAACAAATAAATGTTAAGAAATGCTGAGGCCATATTTAACCCCAAGATCAAATAGAAGAAAAAAAAATGCAAAAAGATAAATAAATATAATAATAAAATAAACAAACAAGCTGTGAAGAAATTCTGAGATCATATTTAACCCCAAAAATCAGAGAAATGTACTTCTCACTTCTCAGAAATTATATTTTGCATAAATAAACAAATAAATAATTAGTAAAATAAAAAGAAATGCTGAGGTCATATTTAACAATAAAATATAAACGAAAAATATTTTATTTTGCAAGAAATAAATAAAATAAATAAATATCCAGAAATATTTAATAAATAAGTAATTGTTTTTGCATAAATTATTCAAGGTCATATTTCACCACATAATCAAATTAAAAAATATATATATATAAATATATATATATATATATATATATATACATATATATATATATATATATAAAAACATGAACAAAATAACTATCCCATTGCTGTAATGACAGAAAAGAGTGAAGCACTTTTGTAAGTATTCATTATGGTAGTATGTCTTGTAACTGTAGCTCATTATAAAATAAAAACAATATTAATGTGAAGATGTTGAGAATTGTTTGCGTGTGCGCGTTTTGTGTATTTGTGCAAATAATTGTGTTTATAGTATAAATGTTTATTTTAAAAAAGATTATTTTGACTTTTTTTGTGAATGCTGGTTTAAAGGTCATCAGAATCATTTGAAGGAGAACGATGCAACAGAAAGATCCTGAGCAGGGCAGCAGTAAACACTGAAATTGATGAACATTTGATGAAACCACATATTGACGCGGCTTTCCTTCTGACACCGACAGCTATTCAATCTCACGATAATTGTTATTTTTGGCCATATTTCTCATCATTTCTACTGCAGTCTGAAGCCTTGACTGGGAGACGTGTGCGGTCGGGTCGGGACGGGCATGAGTTGGTGAGTCTGTGAGCGAGCAGAGAAGTCAATCAGATCAGACTCTGCTCATTAGTGTCTCTCACAGCGCTCCGCGGTGTCAGGCGCTCTCAGAGTTCAGGTAGTTAAAGAGACACCATCATATACTTCACCTGCAGACAACAAGCTAATCACCAGTGCTGAACTTAATTTAGGCTGAGTCATTACTCAACATGTCCTCCGTCTCCCTAAATCAGCGCTGCTGCCCGTTCCACTTCCTGTCCACCTCAAACACATCCTCCATCCATCAGGAAACCAGGGCGCTTCGGTTTGATAAAGGTGTGCCATTTCAGATCTGCACATTAAATCAAGCTGTCACATCTCTTAGCCTTAACTGCAGCTTATTGGCTGGAAAACCCATATTACGAAGGAGGAAAAGAAAGAAGTTTTGGAGTATATGTTGGATACGCCAACATTTATAATCATCTATCATCTGTTTGCTTTTTGCCACTCGTCAAAAACTGCACAATAAAAAAAAGTAAAGCTGCACAGTTTGGAGCTTTTCTGGAAAAAGAGAAAAGTGATTCAAATAAAATAATAAAAACAAAACAACAACACAGGTTTGCTGTTCTTGTTTGTAGGGCTTCACAATTTGGCCAATATGTTGTGATTTAATATTAAAATGGCTATAAAATTGTTACTAATATTATTGGCTATATTACAAATATTGTTGGCTCTTTAACAAATTGCTGTGTTCCTCTTTAAGTGAAAATGTAAAGTAAATAAATAAATACTAATTAATTGTTTGTTATTTATATTGTTGGTTTTTTAATATTTAAGTGAAAATGTAAAGTAAATAAATAAATACTAATTATTCACTTTCAGTTTTGATCGTACAGATCATACATCAATCGAATCTGTAAAGGGTCTACTTTTTTTTGTATACAGACATAATAACAACAAAACTTTGTGCACTTATAAAATAAAGATAACAAACAAGGAGTGTGCTGTCTGCAGCCTTTGTCTGCGCTGATCTTCAGATACAAATGCGTCATTAAAATGAACTGTTGATCAACACAGAGACATGAGAGAGATATCTATAGAAAGCCTGACATGTCTAATTTTAAAACTAAACAAGTGCTGCTGAAAACAAAATATTCTGTGATAAAGTAATCCATATGAAAACAACACATGTCCGTTTTTCACGTCTCCCTTCATTATCTTCTAATGCGACCCACGCCCCCCGCGCCGAGCGCGCTTTTGAGATTCAAATGTTTCACTGAAGCGCGCGGCTTTTGAATACGCCCACACAACAGAAGAACAACGCAGCGAGACTGTTCTTCAGTTTTTTTATTATTTTACTGTTTGCTTCGCGATGAGAGGAATAAGACATAATTCACCCCAAAAAGATGTGATGTGGCTGAGGATTTGAGATTTGGATTTCCTCAGAAAAAAGAATGAAGCACTTTATTCAGCAGAGATCATAAACATGAGTAAGTCTCTTTTTATTTATTTATATACTTGTACTAGTTTTCACATAACGTGTAAACATTTTTACTAGTTAGACTTTTTCCAAAGACTTTTTCCAACTATAATTCCTGACTAAATGTATAATCAAGTGAAATATTATGAAGTTTCAATAACAATATACACCACTATACCATTCAAAAAGCTTGATGTAAATAATTATAAATGTACCAATAAATGTAACTGTAACAAATGTAACAATCATTGCTGTTCTTTCAATTTATCCCCCCTAAAGAACCTGAAAAAAAATATTCTCAGCTCTTTTCAACATTAATAATAATAATTATAATAATAATAATGATAATAATAACAATAAATGTTTTTTTTTTTTTTTGTAGAAAATAAGATTGTTAAAAGGATTTCTGAAGGATTGTGTGACTGGAGTAATGATGCAAAAAATTCAGTTTGAAAGTCAGCTTTGATTGTTCCTAATAAACTGTTTAACTGAACTCACAAGTGAATATTAAATTATGTTGTGGGATAATTAAATGTATTCTAAATAAACTACAAACATAAAATTATATACATTTATTTTGTCCTCACATTCTTTCTGTAACTCATCCCTCTCAGTGACACAGGTGACTGAATGGCTCATTATGCAGCTCATTATGCAGGCCTTTGTCTTCTCAGGTGTGAATTCATGATAGTTGACGCCTACTCGCATATGACTTTTACCAACAAAAAGTGTCTTAGAAAATTTAAATCAAATATGTTGTGTTCTGTAAGTGAGTAAACAAGATGTTTTTTTACATCATTTAGAAAAAAAAATTCTAGGCTACAAGCTCCAGTTCTCAAAAGTCCCGGGAACCAATTTTCTGTTTGTGTTTTTTTTTTTTTTTTTTGTTATTTTGATTTTTTATTTTTTGTTTTTCACTACATAAAAATTTTTTTCTCAAAAAACACAATCATGTACATACATGCTGCTCACATATTATTATAGCCCAGTTTGTGCTGATTACAGTGAGATTAGACTTTAGCCCATTTAGATATTTATAAGAAACTGAAAAAAAAGCACAAATGTCAGGGCATGACAAAACTTCTCCAGGCCCCAAAAATACCCTTAGACTCCAGAGGGTTAAGTACTAAAAATAGCCTACTAAACAAAATACTAAATAATTACTGTTAAGTACTGTGCTAAATAGAATAATTGGTACATTTTATTGTTAAATAAAAAAATGAAGCATTTAATAATAAACAATACTACATTAATTACTAAACAAACAGTAATTACTACTAAAGTACTAAAATTACTGCAAATAAGAAATTACTGATGTAATATTTCAATGTGGAAAAAAAAGTACTCAAAAGTAGTAGTAATAATAATCATATTAAAAACTATTATTGTTGTTGTTGTTAATAATAATAATTCCCTGGTTCAGACTACAAGCACAGCTCCATGGATTTGAGTGATGTGTTCTCCCTAAAGCTCAGACGTGCGATGAATAAAACAGAAGATGAGAGATCTGAACGTACTGGTTGAAGAGAACGCGGGATCTCACGATGAACTTGAAGATGTACTCCAAAGCCTTCAGAGCTTTCAGCAGCTGCTCCGTCAGCTTCTCGGCGTTATCCACATAGTTCTTCAGGACTTTTGTCAGCTTTCTGAAAATATCAGCACACCGTGTGTTACACATGAAAACAAAGCACATACGGCACAGAGAGGGCAGAATCTCACACTCACGTGTAGGCCAGGGTGGCGCTGAAGTGCTTGCGGATGTAGGTCTCCAGAACCGGATTGAAATGATGGAACTTCCTGTCTGCGATCAGTCCGATTATGAAAACCTTTCAAAAACAGAAGAGACACTTATTTATAACAAAAAAAAAAAAAGTAAAAATGAACAACCATGCACACATATATACATACATATATATATATATATATATATATATATATATATATATATATATATATATATATAATATATATATTTTTTTTTTTAATTTATATATTTTTATATATATATTTTTTTTTAATTACTTTGAGTAGAATACTGAATTTTTTTTATTACTATAATTCAGCACAACACACAACAGACTCAGACTGAGCCGTTAAGATTATGCCTAAATCCTATTATTAAAAAAACTAAAACATTAAATACTGGGTCAAAAAAAAAAGGAACTCATGTTATTACTATGTTATTACTGTTATTACTAAAAAAAATAAAAAAATAAAAAAAATAAAATAAAAAATTTTATTTATTTAATGATTGGAAGAGGTGATGATATCAAATTTTGGTACATTTTGTAAAAGACATGAAAATAATCATTTAAAATGACATGAGAGCTGTTAAAATATGTAAATATATCTTTGCCTGATTTAATCCTACTATTTCAAAACTAAAATATAATATAAAAGTAAGCCAATGTAATTAATGTTTAGTAGAAGTGCTGACAACATTTTATTGTAATTTGTAAAAGATATGAAACCATTAAGTGAACATGACACAACAGTCATCAGACTAAGCTGTTAAAATATGTAAATATATATCTGCCTAAATGAATAATACTATTTTAAGATTAAAATGTTAAATGTAAGGGAAACTTGAAAGAAACGTGGCTTTTAATATTACTAACAGAATAATAGCATTTTGTTATCATTAATTATAAGGGTTTGGTAGGAATACTAATCAAATGTAATATTTAGTAAGAAAACCTCATATATAAATACTATGCAAAAATATTTCCAAAATAATTTTGGTATAAAATTAAATTTGGGAGTTATTTTTTTTTTGCATAATATTCATATACATGAGGTTTTCATATTGAATATCACATTTTGTGTGTGCATGTGTATGTGTGTATATATGTGTGTACTTTATTTTTATTTTATTTATGCAGATTTATGTAAGCACAGGCCATTAGAATCTTACCAGAGCATCAAACACAAGCGTATCAAAGGTTTCACTGTCCGAGTTCTCCATCATAATGTTGAAAAGGGCGTCCAAAGTGTCCTGAAGAAACTAAACACACACACACACACAGATTACAAGATGAAACAGAAACAGGAAACTAAAAACACACAAACCATAGTGTGATGGTCAGTTTATTTTTAAACGTGCAAACAGATACGCTGTCAGCTTCATGGACTGTCAATCTAAAGCACATGTTGTCCACTTTAATGTCTGCTGTCATTCAGCTCATGCTCAATGACATTCCACAAGGACATCACAGCAGCAAGAAGAGAATCGCAGCTCCAGTCCAGCTACACAGACCTATATGTGCCACAATTCAGACACAAGAGCAGCACTCTCTTTCACTCAGCTCCCTTTCATTTCACTCAATGCATCATCCTTTTATCTATGTAATATCTATATTAGTTCATATGTCACATGTCATATAGCATTCAAAAACATCAATTTCTCCCTTTCATTTCAAACTAATAAAAACAGGCATAATATTAAAAATATATATATTATATTTATATTATATATATATTTTATTTTTTTTTTTTCAATTTTTTTTTTTTCAAATTTTTGTATATTTTCTTCAATAAATACAAAATAAATAATCACTTAATCAATCAAATTAATCAATCAGATTTTGCCCCTTCAACTGGCAAGAATATTCAATTAGTTAAAAATACTAAGGTGACAAAGACACAAGATAAATAAACAAATAAAGACAAACAAATAAAAGACAAAAACAAATAAAACAAATTGAACAAATAAATAAAACCAATTATACAAATGAATCAAATAAAAACAAATAAATAAAAAGACACAAATGAAGCAAACAAACAATAAAACAAATGAAAGACAAAACAACAAAATTTAATAGATGTAATAAATAAATAAATGAACAAACAATAAATTAAAACTAAGAAAGAAAAAGAAAGGTAAATAAATAAAGAAAAACAAATAAAAGACAAAAACAAATAATTAAAAACAATTAAAACAAAAAAATTATACAAATAAATCAAATAAAAAAACAAATAAATAAAAATAATAAATAATAAAGACACAAATGCAGCAAACAAAAATGTAATAACTAAAACAAACTAAATAAATAAATGAACAAACAAAAACAATAAATTGAAACTAAGAAAGAAAGAAAATGTTGATTTTATTTATACACTGAAAACATCACTAATGCATGTGTAACCACAAAATGGCAAATATGACAAATTTCCCTGAGAACAACGGATGTAACCAAGAGCAAAGTGCATTATACAGCATTATAAAAATAAATGCATGATACCGGTTTCTAGAGAGTGTTGCCAAGGATCTTTTTTTAAAACACAATCTCACTGAGGTTTATAAATAAGATTGTTCGCACATTTGCTCTATTTCTGCACTTATAAATTCAGTGTGAAAACTCATTTAAAAGCTGAAATGCTCCACCTGAGGACAAGCACGAGTGTTTGGCACATCTGCTGTGTGGCCTCTGCTTACAGTCACTGCGACGAGAGGAAGAGTGTGCCCTTGAGGGGAAATAAATAAACGCTCACGCTAACGCCAATGAAGCGGCTGCCTATATCCAGGACAGAACAAGTCCCAACAGATACGAGAGTCCAAGTCTATAACGGCCATCAATCTGTCATCAGTCTGAGATGAGATCCGGCGTGTTAAAGATGGCACCGCTCACGTCAGGTGTACACACATAACTCAGAAAGCAATCCAAAAAAAAAGAGCAGGAGATGGAGGAAGAGAGAGCGTTATTCTAATGAAAGGACAGAGATGATTCATGCTGGAGATGATTCTTTCTGTGAAGAGTAAGTTTGCGATTCAGGTTCTGAACTTAATGTAATGATTCTTAAAGAATAAAGAATAAGAAATATATAATATAAATATCTTTTTTAAGCAATTATATATTTTATATATTAAAATATAAATCACTTTTAAATATTTAATAATGCACTTTAATATATTTTATATTATTTTATATATTTTAGAATTCACTTATTTTTTTTTTTTCAAGCAGATTGATATATATTTTATATTTGAAAATATAAAATATAATGTAATGAATATTTAAATACACTAAAACCAATACTGCTTTTCGATATAATTATTATTATTTTCTAGAACTGCTTCAACTGATTCACACCAATACTTTAAGAGTGCAAGTCTTTTTGACTCTCGATTCATTTGAATCATAAGAATCATTTGTTTATGAGTCACACTATACAATTTATGCTTTACACTCATTCCTGCTTGAACATTGAGGACATTGGAATATAAAGATTTGTTGATTATTTCTATATTACTTCATGCCTTCCCTTCTCACATTCAATTAAAAAAAAAAATCTCAGCTAAAATAAAAGTAAATGATTCAGTGGTGAAACAATTCAAGTTGTATAATTTGTAGTACATAAATGCATTACAGATTGTAACAGTATTATTGCATATTTAAATTAAGTAAACCATGTAAAATGTAAATATTTAAAGAAATCTGAAAGTATAAATTTTTGTATTTACTTTCTTATCCAATTTAAAAAAATACAGTTTTTACACAATTAATTTAATTATTCATTAATTCATTCATTCATTAATCCTAGTTTTAGTTTATTTAAACATTGTATTATTAAATAATGTTGTCCCAAAGTCATGTCAAGTTCCTCCTCAGATGTTCTAGTAGAAAGTTTCATCCTTCAAATGTCAAATAATGAATAAACGGGGCATAAATGTTGCGGTGCCCTTGAATCATTGCCGCAGATGTTTCCTCCAGTGCGTTTACAGTGAAGTGAGTGATCCGTGCCATAGGGCGGATTCCTGAAGAAACCCCTATCAGGAACACAAAAGCATTATTATGTCGTCCTCACAGCTTTCATGCGGCATGTCTGCGCCGGCCGCAGAAATCCAATTCCAAACTTGGCAGTGGTAGGAAGGTGTTTTAGTACACAGCGTGAGGAAAGTACATAATCATGTTGAGTGGGACGCCTGCAGGAAACATTAAGGGAAGTCTGTGCGTCTGTCGCTCTGGGTGGTGAGCGCTGAATTTTTCACTCGGTGTCTGGCCAATAAACGCACTGCTGTGTGATCAGGGTGTGTGTGTGTGAGAAACACACGTAGTGTAATTGCAGTCATCCCGTGAGTGTGTTCTGCATATTAACAGCTGTTTGAATTAGCAGCTTCCTTCAGGCCTCCAAGAGACAACTTTCATGTGTAAACACACCTCCGATTTGAATAGTTTTTGTGCAGTTTTGTAAATATTGCAATGTATCTATGGTTGGGCCTTATCCCAATTACTACTACTAAAACTGTAAAAAAGATCATGGTTCCTAATCCTCTTAGTGATTAAGTATTTATTACAACAAATGCCCTATTCTGAATGTGTAGTTTTAATCATATGAACATTTGGGTTTGATTTAGGTTGATTTAAATCCCACAAACTATGTACCAGGGCTCAGCCAATGAATTATTTTAAATAATTTTGAACTATTTCATATAAAAACTGAATTTTTATTTAATATTTTGTCATTATTTTGCTTAGTATAATTTACACAAACATTTACTTTATTTAATATTCTATTTGATATTTTATACTTAATTTTTATTTGACATTTTATTTGACATTTTACATAATTATTTTATATTCTACTTTATATTTTATTTTTGTTATTTTACATTTCATTTTATTGATTTTTTTTATTCTACCTTTACTTATTTAAATTTTGTAATTTTTATTTATTTTAATTATTTTTATTCCATTATTTTTGTTAATTAGAAATAATTTAATTTTATTTGATTTCATTTTAAATTAATAATTTTGTATTTTTTATTGTACATTTTATGCAGTGTGCGTATGATAGATAGACAGACAGACAGACAGACAGACATGATAGATAGATAGATAGATAGATAGATAGATAGATAGATAGATCGATAGATAGATAGATAGATGATAGATAGATAGATATCACAGGCAGACAGACAGACAGACAGACAGACAGACACAGATAGATAGATAGATAGATAGATAGATAGATAGATAGATAGATAGATCGACAGACAGACAGACAGCAGACAGACAGACAGACAGACAGACAGACAGACAGACATGATAGATATAGATAGATAGATAGATAAATAGACCAGATAGATAGACAGAAAGACAGACAGACAGACAGACAGACAGACAGACAGACATGTATGATAGATAGACAGACAGATAATTGACAGACAGATAGACAGACAGATAATTGACAGACAGACAGATAGATAGATAGATAGCTAGACAGACAGAGAGACAGACAGACTGTTATTTGTAGGTAGTGTGTGATACAGACAGAAAGATAGATAGACAGATAATTGACAGACAGACAGACAGACAGATATGTATGCTAGATGGATAGATAGACAGACAGACAGATAATTGACAGAGATAATTGACAGACAGACAGACAGACAGATAACTGACAGACAGACAGACAGATAGATAGATAGCTAGACAGACAGAGAGACAGACAGACAGATAATTGACAGACATGTATGATTTGAAGAAGTGTTTAGATACGGCCTTTGCTACATGCATTCAGAAGTGGTGAGCATCTAAGGTTCTGGTCGGTTGTATTTCTGTGGCAGAGACATGGCAGAAAGGCTGCAGAGTCTGTTAGAGAGAGGCTGAGGGGATATTTACAGCACACAGACTCTCTGCCTCCATCTTTCTCTCTCTCAGCTCTGACAGCTTGAGCGTGTTTGCCTTCAAACATGGCCAGAGAAATCAGTCCATGAGACACACTGCCTTCAGGAGCAAACTGGCATTCAAACACATGATCCGTGAGGGAAAAGTCACGAAATCAACAGAGCTCGGCCTCATCTCAGAGGGGCTTTTAAATCATATTCTGCATAGGAGCATAACACTCTACAATAGACATTGGGCTTATGAGTGATATTCTTTATAATAGTATTATACTTTTGAGTATAAAGATATAAATTGGAATTAAATGACTGTGGTTACAGTTTAGTTTTTAAATTCCACTTACTGATTACAAAATCACTCCATTCTGAATGTGTAGTTTAATTTTAATTTATTAATTTTTTTAAATGAAATGCTTTTTTATTATTCTATTTTATGGATGGAGAACACAATTTAAACATTTTCTGGATGTTTAAATTGCAAAGCTTATTTTGAGTTATATATGATGAAAGCTTATTTCAAGCATTTCTATAATTTCACAGGCCCAACCACACACACACTACTGAAAACACTTACAGAAATGCAATTTCTAAATATATCTCAGCATGTTTTGCTGTTGACTTCCAAAAAAAAAAAACTCATAAGCAAAAAGCTTTGAAGTGAGTTCATCAGAGTTCATTCATAATTTCATATCATAAATCAAAGAGCAAGTCTCCACACCAACTTCAAACGTTTACATTAGCAGCACGAATGTCTGCATGAATCCAAGCGGACGTCTGAATGAAAGCTGTGAGTTTGTGTTTCTGTCCGTCAGATGATCCACACGTACCTTGACCACCTCACCTCCCTCCACTTTCATCAGGTGACAGAGGTTCTGCTGGAGCAAACTGATGTTGGATCTCCACTTCAGCAGCCCCAGGAGATCAACTACAGGAGAGCAGAGAGAAACCACATTAGCACATTCACCTCTCCAACCTGCACATGAAACATTCATCATACAGAGACATAGGGGCAGCTGTTAATGAACAGCGCTCTCTTCCACCCTCAATACCCATGGCTGAAGTGCCCTTGAGCAAGGCACTGAACCCCCAGTTGCTCCCCAGGCGCTGGATATAGCTGCCCACTGCTCCGGGTGTGTGTTCACGGTGTGTTCACTTCTCACTGCTGTGTGTGTGCACTTGGATGGGTTAAATGCAGAGCACCAATTCAGAGTATGGGTTACCATATTTGGCAAATGTCATGACTTTCACATATGAATAACATGAGCTCTCAGTCTGACTGGTCAAAGCTTCAGCCATGAGAGGAACTGATTACACTGCAGTTATGATGTAAAAGAAGAAAACGGAAATCTGGACAAATATGAAGCAGTGATTCACGGTCACAAATCTTACTGGGGAATCAGACTGTGAAAACTCTGGGAAACACTCATGAGTTTTACAGTTCAGCCGGTTCCCTTGAGGACCCTTAATGCCGCCTGAGACATCGTCATGGTAACAAGAGCGAGTGACTTTTTAACCTCAAACGAGGCATTCCAGCAATCACTTGAAAACAAGCCAAAGTGAAATGAAATCTGGTGAGTCAAGGTTTTTTCAGGAGTGTGTTTTAAAAGGCCATCATAAAGAGAAATTGACAGAAACCTTAGTCTAAGTAGACATTATATTTCAAATTAAAACAAAATTAGAACTTGTTTTTTTTGTTGTTGTTTTATAAATGTAAAATTATTATTTTTTTTTTTTTTTATATTATTATTATCAGCAACAGTTACAACAAGATGTTTTATATACATCTACACACACACATACATATATACATATACACACAACAAAAAGAAAAAAACAATTCAATAGAATAGAAAAAGAATAGACAAAGAATAAGTAAAATAAAGTGTGTGTGTGTATGTGATAGAGAGAGAGATACATTGTATCATAATTCTAATGTAAAATGTAGATATATAGATACAACAATTTCTCAAATGTATCCATTTAAAAAAATGTAAGTCTCATTGTCATTTAATTAAGAATGTATTTCTCTTTATAATAATAATAATAATAATCATATATACACACACTCATACAATATTTATATTTAACATTATAATTATAATACTATCCATTTACAAAAAAAGTTTAAATTTTATAAATATATTAGTCTCATTGTATCATTTAATATTTAACTATTTAATAAAATAAATGCATATAAATAATGATTTAAAAAATTGTAGATTTAAACAATCAATGGAATTACATAACTATTATGCAATTTTTTTTTATTATTATTATTATTTAACTGAATCAAAAAGAAAACCTACATTGAACTGACTTTGAACTGACTTAATGTTTTTGGCATCAAGACAAAATGTACAGTCAGTCATACTCCATATATAAAAACAGCTGATCGAGAGCCTGACAGCAACTGTTGCCTGGTCAATTATATGGTTAAATATTTACTAAACAAAAACAGAATGCCCAGACTGACCAATCAGAATCAAGCATACTAACTGAGGCAGAGGATGTGAGCAGAAGAAGAGCAGAGGCTGTGATTCATATCATCTTATCACATCAGCGAGAGAGACAATTCAGAGAGTTAAAGATCCCAACATTTACAAGCCCAGCCTGTGGGTTTAATAAAAAACACATCAGAGAGACAGAAAGAGCTGTCAGGCCACGAGAGAGGAGAGCGGCGCTGTCATTCTTTATTAAAAACGCCTCGTCGCCTTATCATCCGGAAAATCTGCTTCACAAAACTAAAATATCTAAACAAACAACACTCCTGCAGACCGCATCGATTTCTACCTGCGTTTCTGACACAGAAACCAGAAATAGTTGGCGTAGAGGAACAGCGGGGATCCATGGTTCAATATGCTAATGTTTGTTCCATAAAGAGCCTCTATTTTACTTTTGCGACAGAAAACATGCAGACTTTGGGGGGGAAAACGGCCTCGCAGGGGGAAAGTAGGAACCTGTGTGTTTGTATGATAATGTGTTTATATGCTAATGCCTCGGCCTGAGGAATCCTCAGCGACCTCATTACCGCGTCTGCTACCTGCCAAACGCTGATTTTGGGGGGATTTCTGACAAAAGTCTTCATTAACGTGTCGTCTGAATTGCCCCCGCGGCTCAAGGGTCACGTATAACCCTCGTTAGCACCTCTGTAATCAATTCACAAGCACGGCCGGCCTCATAACACGCTATGTGAGAGGAATTATGCCTGCGTCCGGTGGGGATAAGGATGGCCTTTAAAGCGCTCGGATCGCAGACGCTCGTGGCGAGGACTATCGATGCTCGTGTCCGCGTCTGGCAGGGGAGCTTTGAAATTACAGCAGAAAACATCTTGGCATTCTGACGGCAGTGAAGTGTTTGCGAGCTCCGGTTTGGAGTGTCTCGAAGAGTCTCTGAAGCACAAGCTGATTTACATCAAAGATCAGCAACTGTTGCGAAGTTTAATGATATTACACTTATTTCTCACCACTTATTAGAGAGAGAGGAAAGAAGAGAGAGTCACAAGTCAGCTTCGAACGTGAGAATGTGACCAGATTTCTGAAATGGAAACCAGGCTTCAGTTGTTGAAATATCATTTAAATCTCACTTGTAATTATCTATGAATGAAAAAGGGAACAGTAATTTGTTTTCCATATATTATTAGTATAATTACAAATTATGATGTTTGTGTCAATCTGACCCTAACTGGTTTTAATACAGAAACCAAAAATCTAACTATGATAAAATAGTAAATATTAACCATTCAAAAAACTAAAACTAAAATAATAACATATTAAATATTCATATTTAAAAATAATATTAAACAAATATTAAACAGACCAAATATAGTTCAGTTAATAAAATAAAATAAAAAATTGTATCACTGAGATGTGATCATAGTCTTCATCAATATTTTGATTACTAATATTTTGAAGTTTTAGTAATTTAGTTGTGTTTTTGATGTGTATTTTTTGTGTATTTTTTTCTCCCCCCGTTAGTTTTTTTTTTTTTTGTTTTGTTTTTTATGTTTATTTTTTGTGTATTTTTTTATAGAATAGTTGTGTTTATGAGTATTTACGATAAATAAACCTGTGTTAGTTTTAGTAATTTCTATTTGTATGCAATATTTAAATTTTCACAAACTGTAAATATATTGTAACCAATAAGTACTATTTAAATGTTAAAAAGGCATATTAATTAGCAAATTGTAGGCTTATCTTTGTCACCTATTTTTTATTTATGAGTTTGCATCCCTGTGTGTATTTCAGGGTTATTATATGGACATGAAAATACATTTTCAAAAACAAATAACATTTCTAAACCTTTCACTAAAATGAGTATGAACAATGTAAATCTAAAAACAAAAACTAAATCAAAATATTAATAAAAACTATAATAGTATCTCAATGATAGCTAAAGAACGCTGGTTTATTTTCTGAAGGTGCTGTAAAATGGAGACAGTTCCTGGGAAATGGGGACGTCTGGTTATTAAATTGGATTTAAATTTTACTCAAGCGTTTATTCTCAAAGTCAGGACTTCCATTCGTAATGCATGCTGGCCGTTCTCTCATTCATTTTTCAGCCAGTGGTCCGTCTCCTCCTCATACCGCCTCTGGTCTAAATTACAAATGCTAAGAGCTAACCAAGGCTACTCTGTCTTCATCGCTGCGGTGGCAGGGCCAGCACGCTCTCTGATGTGACTTCATGCATCGGTGGCATCACTAACACTCAGCTGCTCTGCATTCTGGTCATGTGACCCTGAATGACTCACACACACAGACACATGAATCTCACTCAAGTGACGTTTACAACATGTCTATATCAGCAGACTGTCACACTTTATGTTGATATAAACATGCTCAAAATATGACCCAGATAACTAAAACCTATGACAGCCCCTCCATAACCCGAATGAAAATGGGGTCAGTATATATAAGGACATTAATACTTTAATTAAACAAGGATGCATTAAACTGATCAAAAGGGGTGTGTTTTTTTAAGGAAATTTTTTATTTAAATATTCTTTTGTGATTTAATGTTTTCATAATTAGTTTTTAAGAAAGATTTCTAAAGGATCATGTGACACTGAAAACTGGAGTAATGATGCTCAAAATTCAGCTTTGACCACAGGAATAAACTACATTTTAACAGATATTCAAATAGAAAATATTTTTCTATTTTAATAATAACTGTAATAAATGTAACTGCAATAATATTTCACAATATTACTGTTTTTACTGTGTTCTGATCAAATACAGCCTTGATGAGCATTTCCTTCAAAAACATAAATAAAAAAAACTTCAAACTTTTGAACAGTAGGGTATAGCTATAATAAAACTATACTATTCTTCTTAACCCATTGTAAAGCTACAGTGTGTGATTTCTTGTTTGAGACTAGAAGACAAAGTTAATTCAGTAACCATTTGGGGAAGTTGTGGCCTAATGGTTAGAGAGTTTGACTCCTAACCCTAAGGTTGTGGGTTCAAGTCTCGGGCCAACAAGGTGTGTGTCCAGGGTGTGTGTGTTCACTGCTGTGTGTGTCCATTTTGGTGGGTTAAATGCAGAGCACTAATTCTGAGTATGGGTCACCATACTTGTCTGTATGTCATGTCATTTGTCAGACTCGTTTAAAACCTGTAAGCCTTTCTGAAAGAGTCATTAAAAAAAACAATGCAAATTAATTGTGTTCCTGTGGCTCAGTGGTAGAGCATTGCGTTAGCAGTGCAAAAGGTTGTGGGTTCGATTCCCAGGGAACAAATGTTAGGTATAAAAAAATTGTTAGCCTGAATGCACTGTAAGTCGCTTTGGATAAAAGCGTGTACTAAAATGCAGAAAAAAATAAAAATAAATTGTTGGACACTAGAATACAAAGTTCATGGAGTAACCACTTCAAAAACCATGAATCAATCTGAAAGATTCATTAAAAATGGTTTAAAATAAATTAAAAATGAATAAAAACTTCACAAATATTAAAACTAATCAAAATGATGAAGCAAAACAAATGAAAACAGATGTATAAAAAACTAATTCAAAATGTTGAAGATCCTAAAATAACATTGGTTGAAATTAGCAAGCTCTTATTTTCAGCTACTTGATATAGAAACCACTTATCATCATAAATTTAATCCATTCTTGGATAAAGTCCACTTTCAAAATACAGTTTCAGTCTGATACGTGTCACAATACTGCAGTAAACTGGTTGCGTACACTGACTTGTCAGCTCTGTTTCTTCTGTTTGTGGTCTTTTTGATAGAGGAATAGAGAAAGGAGAGGAAATGATGGGGAGAAAGAGACAGAATGGGATTGGGTAATGATGCAAGTGGACGTGTCTCACCGTTCTGCGTGAGTTTGGTGGAGCAAACAAGCGTCGAGATCTGAAACGAGTCTTTGGTGATGGAGAAGCTGCCGAGATTCTGCGTGTTCTTCCCGGACGATGGGTTTCTTTCCTCCATCTCTGGTTTGGTGGAGGCCAAGCTCAGGTACATGGTGGAGTCCTCCAGTTTCTTGGCTTCAGCCTACAAATATAGAAACACACAGTCATGAGTACGGTTTGCATGAGATTCTGAGGAATGCATTCAGTGATTGACAGCTGTCAGTCAGTCAACACACTCTTCAGGCTTGTTTAAATCAAATGTAAATGTACGGGTGCTTTAATGTAGCCAGTTTTACACAAGCAGTAAAACCAATATCAGATCAGTTTGTATGATGGTTCACTTGCATAGCTCAAAAAGGATTTGACCAGGTGACACTCCGCATTAATGAAGCTCTTTAATATGCAGATATGAAGACACTAAATACACGAACAAAGCTTAATTGCATAATGATTACATTGTGATGTGGGGTCAAAGGTTAAATGAGACAAACGAGGACAAGCAGCATCAGTATACAGCTCACGTGTGTGTGTGTGTGTGTCTGTGTGTGTCTGTGTGTGTGTGTGTGTGTGTGTGTGTGTGTCTTTGAGATGACTAGCGACTGCGTTTTCACCTTATAGACGATGAGATCGTGTTCTCCGTCCCTCAGCGTTGTGCCGTCGTACCTCATCAGCTTCACAAACGACAGAGCAAAGTTCTTCTCTGATTTATCCTTGCCTATAGAGAAATTGCATATTTATTATAGTTTATTAACAGTCGACCTCTAAACATTTGTTCTTTACATGCACTACAAAGAACAATGCATTCAGAGAGTCATGCCAATGAAATAAAACCACTGTTTTGAATCTGAACTGAATTAAAATTGAATATGAATCTGAAATGCAACTGAATATAAACTGAACTGAGACCAAGTAACGTAGTGGAAGCGTATCATGAACAGCGAAGACTTGAGACACAAACAACGTTATTATATAAAATGTGCTATTTTAAACATCTAAATGTATGTACGTTAAATATATTTATTTATATAAATATTTTAATTTTTTATATAGCATCTAAATTTTAAAGTAAACAAACATTATATTATAAATTATAATAAATTACACAGAATATAAATTGATATGATAGATTTTAAATGTTAATTTAATATATGAAGTATATGAATTTCTATATATATTTCAATTGTTATTGTCATTTAATCATATCTAATACAATTATATATACATTTATTATTCACATGAATGATTGACACTTGTAGTATTATATAAAATAGATTATAAAAACAAGTATAAAATATTAACTGAATTTAAATCTGCTTACTTCGAAGAGGATTACTTTTCCTCTTCTCATAACCTTGACAGTTATATCAAACACAATCATATTTCAGTCAGAAAGCACCTCTGAGAGCCTGTGTGCTTCATCAAGAGCTACAGCAGCGTCTGTGTGACATCCCTGAGGAGCTTCATCCCAGCTGGGACTGATCCACACAAACACCTGAACCTCTGAACTCACAATGCTCTGCTGACAGAGAGTCAGAGGGGTCAGGAGATGACCGACACCACTATCATCAATCATCACTGCGGTACCAGGACAAAGGGAACATGAGGGAAGCAGGTCCGCATCCTGCAGAAAGACTCTGACGGCAGCAGACTGACTCAATCAGGAGGAGATGATGTTTACTGGTGTGTTTTTTTTTCTTACATTCAGAATTCAATCCATAAGAGAAAGACAGACAGGCAGACATCTGCGGTACGACAGGGAAGAAGATCCCTACAACTGATTCTCCCTGACATTTGACTGCCTGTCAGCATCAATCAGTACAAGAGAAATGATTTTAATACCAGTGTTTTAAAGCTTAGATGGCCACAGAAATCCCTACAAACTGAACAGAACTCAATGAACTCAATGTTAGTGTTTCAAAAAAACAAAAAGACCATGGAAACCCCTTTGAACTGGACTAATTATGAACAAAAATGTACTGGAACAGAAATAAATTGGATAAATGTTTGTTTTTGAATAATTATGAAATAAAATGTAATTGAATTGCATTTTAATTCTTTTTATTTTGTTTTATTTTTTATATTGATTTTTTTAGGTTATTTATTTTTTTTTTGTATTTTTTTTTTTTTTTTTTTTTTTTATTAAATTTTGTATTTTGAATTTTATTTTTTTTTTTTTTATTTGTTTTTTTTTTAGTACTTTTTATTTAATTTATAACAAATACTAATTATTTTACGGATTTGATATTAATTTTTATTTATTTTTTTTAAAATTCAGATGACCATGAGTTCTCTAAATTTTGAATTTATTTTCTTTCTCTCATACACATTTATTTGCAGGACCACAATAAAGAGAGAAACGACTTCACATGTGCTAAAAGTTTGGGTTTAGTAAGATGTTTTGATGTTTTTGAAAGAAGTCTCTTATGCTCGCCAAGGCTGCATTTATTTCATAAAAAATACAATAAAAACAGGAATATTATGAAATATTTTTACAATTTAAAATAACAGTTTTCTATTAAAATACATTTTAACAAGTAATTTATTCCTGTGATGCAAAGCTGAATTTTCAGCATCATTTCTCCAGTCTTCAGAGTCACATGACCCTCCAGAAATCATTCTAATATGCTGATTTGCTGCTCAAGTAAAATAATTTAATGAATAGAAAGGGTAAAAGAACAGCATTTATTTGAAATATAAATATTTTGTAATATCACAAAATACTTTGCTATCTTTTTTTAATAAACTGAATGAGTTCTTGCTGAATAAATGTATTGATTTTTTTAAAAAAGTATAAAAAAAACTAGCTGAGTCCTGATCTGACACATAAATAAAGTTCAGAATGATATCATCTTTATAATAATAATAAAAAAAAAAGGTGACACTTTAGCGCTTCCAGACAACAACTGTGCTGAGATCAGCAGTCGCTGTGTGAAACTTCGATACTGTCATAGGGTTTACTCTCAGATCAGCTGACCAGACGTTTATTTGCACCAGATTGTCTGCTCATGCTAAATTATTTGTTTTACATCCTCCGCCCAGCGCCTGGCAACCAGTGCTCAATAACAAGACCCCGCCCCTCATCCTGGCGCTGTGACGGCAGCATGTGGAGGGCAGATGGAGCGGCGCGGCTGCCAGGATAAGGTTGAACATGCGCGGATAAGTCTGATGACCGCAGCCAGACGCCAGACGCCGCTTGGCCCATGAACAAGCTCTCAGGCTTCGCAAACACGCCCGCGTTCACTGCCAGTATGATTCACAAACTCCCTCTCAACAAAACACACAAACAAACAGCCAGAAAACAACTTCAGACCTGCAGAAAAAACTTCCAGTTATAGATGTTCTGAAGGGATATAAGTGGTGTTTCCTCGTGCTGCAATGCAAGGATGTTCTGGGTGTTATTGATGGCATTTCATGTGGTTGCAAAGATATTCAAAATATTACAGTGTGCTGCTGTGTGGTTGCTAGGGAGTTCTGGCCGGTCGCTTGGTCAATGGTATGTTGCACAATAAATAAGCCTTGGATGAGTGCATACTGCCAGTAAATAAATGATTGGATAGATGATTGTGTGTAATACTAGTCTTACAAAAGCAGGATATTCACCAATTCAAATTCTGAAGTACCTAACATAATTAGCATTGGTTACTGAATAAATAAAACAAATAATAATAATAATAATAATAATAATAATAATAGTTAAATAAATAGACAAATTAAAAAACAATTAAAAATAGAATAAAATGTTATGCATTTTGGTTTTCAGAAATAAAATAAGACAAAATAAAAAAAATAAATGTAATGCATATTGGTTTTCAGATACTTAAAATAATTAGAATTGTTTATAACATACTTAAAAATACAATTAAATATAAATTAAGACTAAACAAAAATAAAATGAATACCTAAAATAAAATATCTTGTGTGCATTGTTTTCATATACCTAAAATAATTAGAAAATAATATATAAAAGATTATAGATATATAAAATGAATATAATAGTAATTCATGTTTATATAAGGAATTTTTTGTTGTCAGAGTGTTGCTATGCAGCTGCTAATGTGTTCATAATGTTTTTCATGTGTTGCTAGGGAATTCTGAGTGGTTACTAGGATGATTCAAGGTAAAATTCCATGTCTGTCGAAGTGTAAAACTCTGCTGTTTATTCAAATAGCAAACACTACATATACTACAAACAGTAAAGCCAAGCACCACTAATGCACACTTAACAGTTTATTCAATAACCGCAAACTCATTCAGATGAAAATTACTAGGGCTGCCCTCGACTAAAGATTGAGCGGCCATGCAAAGTTGCTAATACTTTCAGATGATAAGCCATTTTTGAGGTCGATGAATGATAGGCGAGCATTTGGATGTCCTGCCTGATGTACTGTATTACCAAAGACTAGCCATTAATAGATAGTCACGAACTGCGTGACTTCGCCTGTGGGGGTTTTTTTCTGCTACTAAGCGACTAATAAAATTTTGGTCAACTAACGATTAGTCGACTATTAGGAGGCAGCCCTACAAATGACTCTGTCATAATGGAAAGTTATTTTGATAGCCCACCGAGATACAAAGATAAAGAGGCTTGATATTATTTAAAAAGGTGTGAAGCGTGTCGCTGTCTCATGCTGCGGCCACAACCACACTTAAAGTTTACTAGAGTGAGTTTCCAGACCGCTGCTGTGTTAAACGGCTCTGAAAGCGCTCTCCTGTGTGAACGTGCGCTCAACTCACAGTCCTGAGACGATCGGTGCTTGAAGGTGAACCGCAGGTGACTCCTGTTGACATCTTCAATCGGGATCGCGACCTGCAACACAGAATATCACAAAACAGATGAGATGACCTTAGAGAGAGAAACTAGGTCTGGAAAACACCTTAAAGGTCTTGAATATTAATAAAAGAAATACATATGGATCCAAATAGACACTTAAGCAAGGTGCAGTCCTTGTGACCTTTACACTGAACTTTATTCTTCATTTAAACGGTTTAAACAGTTTCAACCATCTAATGCTCTTTTAAGGTTATTAAATATTTAAAAGGGTCAAATCATGCATTTTTCCCCCTTTGAGGCTCGATTATTTTTTAATGTTAATATATGGTATTTTTAGTGCATTAAAAAATACCTCACAAAAGCTACTAAAAATTCCAATATTAGCTTAAAATTAAATAAAATATTAAAACAAAAGATTAAAAAAATAAAATAAGATAAAATAATAAAAATGTTATGCAAGTTGGTTTTCACCTCGCTCAAAATAAGTAGTATCGATAAAAAATAAAATAAAACTAAAAATAAAACATTGAAAAAAAAATGCATGTTGGTTTTCAGCTCAAATTAAGTAGTATCAGTCATAAAATAAAATATGGTTAAATAATACCAAATAAAACATGGCCTGCGTCCCAATGTGCATACTATCCATCCTAAATTATGTGTGATATTAGTCTTTTTTAATACTATCAAGGGCAGATATGATGAATAGTATGCACACTGAGACGCAGGGATATACTCGGAAACAGCACATCTAAACCTTTCCAGAATACAATTGTTCTGAGGTAGGATATGATGGTATAAGTGACACTCACCTTGATGGTTTCAAACCAGCGAGGCTGTTTGACCTGGTAGTAAATGACCGATTTGTATTCCAGAATGCCTTCATCTCCAGCCCCAGGAAATATCACGTTCTAGATGGGAAAGATTATAATAAAAACAGCTATTAAAAACATTAGACATTTAAATCTTCTGAAGTGGAACCTGCGGCCACTATATCGATCATTTTGTCATTGCGCATTCATGCTGACCGGTAAAACAATTTGTTGCACAGAATAATTTAATCTGACTCCCTGCCAAGTTCAGAAGCTAATTCGAGATCAGAAATGACAGATACGAGTTATGAAATATTAAACAACAAAATCTGTTCTACCTGCTGGAAACCATAAGGTGCCCATATGCTGTGAGGAGCAAAAGCACTGCATGCTTTATTGCAATTTATTTTCTTTTTTTCTCTTACCATTGCACACAGTGAGGGTCATGCATTCAACACACAGTCACACAGCTGGCCTGTCAAACCCTGACAAACACACATACATGCTACAGCTGACAGCCACCAATTATGAGCAATAAGCGCCCGGCCGCCCTACAGCTGCAGGACTGAGTGCATGTGAGAAAGATCCATTATGTGGGCAGTAAAAATGAGCACAAGGCAGGGGTGGACGGCAGGTAATAAACAAAAAAAGCAACAAAAGAAAGTAACAAAAGAAACAAAATGTACCAGTAAGTATGAGGCATATGTGCATATCAGCAGGCAAAAATACAAACTTCATAACAGACTATTAGAGAGCAAGTGTGATTGTGTTTAAAGGAAAGTTACAGCTTTAACACAAACAAAGCTCTACAGACAGCATTTATCTCAATTTGCTTAGAATATAATGACTGATTTGATGAGCATTAATTCATTAGTATTCATTTGTTGCTTAAAAAGTGGCTACATCAAGGCAGTTTCATTGCAAAAATTTTTGAATTCATATATTTATTTAGAGCTATTTCTGAATCTTCCTTTTGATGGGCAACTACTTGTCTTGTGTCTTTTATTAAATTATGTATTTATTATTTTTTTATTGAAGACTTATTATTTTCTGCAACAGGGGTTCACAAACTTTTTAGCAACCAAATCCCTTAATAAAATATAAGACATAAAATATTTACTTAAAGAACCCCCTGAGTTTTAAATGATACATTCACATTTAATAATAACCATCATCATTATTATAAATAATTATTTATAGTGTGTGTGTGTGTGTGTGTGTGTGTTAATTAACATTAATTATTAACATTATTATTTATAATTATTTATTGTGTGTGTGTGTGTGTTTGTTTTTTTACGTTTATTTACAAAGTAAAAAGCGACAGTACAAATTTACTTAAAATTGCAGCTTAAACTGATTCAGACCAAAAAAGCTGATTATATAAAATATATATATGCTTTTTTTTTTTTTTTTTTTTTTTTTTTTTTTTATTTTTTTGTTTATATATTTATATGTTATTGATTTTTTTAATTATAGTGTGTATAGAGAAGCAAACTGATTCAGACATATAAATAAATACTCAAACATCCCTAATATTACCAATATAACAGTCATACATACTTACACATAATAAAAAAAAAACTTGCAGCATATAAAAATACATTTTAACATGCTTAGTCATGTACTGCTGGATGTGAATCTGGATTATTCATTACAATGTGTGTCACACACACTGACTGCAGATTACCTCCAGTTTCTTTCCATCTTCATCATGTACAGACATGGTGACCTCCACGTTTTTAGGCGTCGTCTTACTGCCTTTATCAAAATCCCCCTGAACCAGCGTCACGTAAATGTCATTCCGAACATCACCTACAAAAACACGCACAAGGTCTCAGTGTGGCTTATTAACACGATCGATGTGTGATCTACAGCTAAAAATTGCCAGCTTAAAATACAGACCTTTTATTAAGAAAATGCACAAAAGTAGCTGAAAAAGGGCTGCTTGCACATCCATAGGTCATAATCAGCATGCCAGAGTTGTTTATACACTTGGAATTAAATAGCTGCTGTACCTTTAAGATTTCCAAATGTAAATGTTCTGCATGTGAGATGAATATCAGCAACAGCATGAATGCATGCATGAAACTCTGAGAGGATTTTTGTTGATATGTAAATGTGGATAGTCATGTGATAATGTCTAATATGAGGAGTTCCTCATTACTGCAGCGCAGTTTTCATGAATGTTCTGGGTGCTCTTTTCATTGTCAGTGTTCTATGTTAACTGTAATTCAAAGATGACCAATGAAATTATGTTTTATTGTATATACATTCAGTTTGATGATGGATACCTGGCATGATGATTTCTGGGAAGCCCATTTTGCGAGCGACGGCGGTGGAACGGTCCACCAGGTGAGGGAAATCTTTACGGATCTGATGAATATCACCTGGAAGCAACTTCAGCGTAACCCACAAACCTGAAGACCGGAGGAACAGACTGCAGTTACACACACACACACACTTCCTATTTAACTCATTTTAATATCTCATTATTAGTGATCTACAAAAAATAATTAAGAGCACCGGATTAGTTTAATTGCTGAGAAAATACCCGCAGGAAGCAGAGCGACTGTGTTATTTAAAGTGTAGGGATGAACTGTGCTGTGAATATTTTATTCTAAAACATTAAAGATTAAATTGAGCAATCTGAGCAAATAACCTGAGCTGTTCAAAATAAATGATGAAAAACGACTCTGCAGATGAACTAACAAAACACTCAAAAAAAAAAAAAAATCCAATCCATATTTCACCTCAAATCCATAGAAGAAAACAAATTATTTTGTTTTTTAATTTATATATTATATATTCATTTGTTGCTTTATCTCCAAGTTCTCATTATCATAATGAATAATACAACCCATTTATTATTGAAATAAGAATACAAATAAATGTAAAAGAAAATTACATTATGTATACAGCATAATGGTATTGGTTGTGCTTAATTTTATTATTAATATTTTTAATATTAATACTTACATTAAGTGTATATTATAGAATTTGTATGATGATAATACTAAATAATGTCAAATAAATAAAGTTCACATCATTATAGTAATAGTATTTGTTTTGCTGAATTTAAGTTAGGCTTACTTTAATGGCATAAAAAAATTTTTTTGTGTGTATATCAAAGTATTCGCATAATAATAACAACAACATATTAGGAAAAATGTTGAATAAAAATAAAGTATACAGTATGACAGTGTTAAAATATTGTAAATATTGACAACAGGCCAATGCTTGTTAATATTTGCTAATATTTGCTCATCTAACTTTCCAGTCAGTGAATCTGTACAGCTCATTTTCAAAAAGACAGAAAAAAAGTCCTTTAATTTTTAAGATCCTTTCTACCCACAATGCTTTGCATGTCACCTGAATGCCTCCATCATAAATCGTAATTTAATTGGTCTTAATGACTCCAGCTCTATTACCCTCGCTGCTGTTCCTGATTAACCTTGATCATAAACGAGAAGAACCTCTTCATATCTGACTGATCTTAGATTATACTGGAAGTTCACGCACATGTATCTCACTGAACTGCTGGTGATAGCAGGTTTTATCATGCTAGGAGTCACAGGAAGGATGGATTATATTTGTGGCGATGGACTGTGATGTGATCTGCATCCAGACATAATCAGTTCCCATTCTCTTCAGCATGAACAAATTCTCATGCTTATTAAATCCAATTCAGCTTTAACTAATTTTGCTCAATAACTTTGTCATTTGTAAGATTTAGGCCCCTTTAGATTGTGAAAGTGTCTTGGCAGGAGCTCTGCCGCTCAGTTTGATCATATCTGGGACAGTGTCGCTCTCCATCTCCACACATCAGTCTTATCTTCCTGTATTTTTAACTTTCCAAACTTTAACTAGGCTACAAAATGAAGCTGCAGATCATCTCAGCTTTCTTTTGAATCAGAAATATTTACTTATACAGATTTAATTCTATATCTGTAGGTTCATTTTTACAGTACGCTAAAATACAGCATAAAAGAAACCTTTTGGTAACGTAGGGTCCTAGAAAATCTGATTTATTCATTTCATTTTCCTAAATTCCAATTTTTTATTGTTTTATTGGCATGAAAGGCATGAAATATTAATAATTTAACTGATATTCTTTAAATTTGAGGAAACAAAAATGTAACCATTTTATTTTTAACAAGTGCACAACAGAGGTTTACTGTTACAAAAAAAAAAAAAAAGTATTATGCAAAAAAAAAATAAAAATTTAACTGCATAAAAAAAAATTATGCAATATTCCTTAAAGGGCTTTAATCATTTTATTATTACTTCAAGAAGTGCATTCTGCTGTACAATAGTAATATATTTCTGTCACAATTTCTTCAAGTTGAACCAAACCTTTATTTTGACAGGTTGCCATGAAGACCTTTGAGTTTCTGCATGTTTAATGTTTATGATAATAGTTTTTTCCCTAAATTGAGTGTTGAAATGCTGCTAAAATGACTCCGAGCAGCTCTGGAGATGAAAGGTGTTCGCCCCAGTGACCTTTACCTTGACCTTTGTGATTGACCTCTTTGGCGGCGATGACCTTGTTTATGACGGTCTGGAGGAAGTCGTTCTCGCCCGCCACCCTGGGTGAAAAACGGGAGATGTTCAGCTGCCTGTGGCGAATGGCATCATCCAACGCTAGCCTGGAGTTCACACGCGACAGGCAACACGCCAACGGAGAGGAGGAGAGAGAGAGAGAGAAGGAAGACAAAGAGAGAAGAGTAGTAGCCACAGAGAGCCAGACAAGTTTGGAGATGAGCAGAAGAGGAAAAACAGAGATGGATGAAGAAAGCGAGAGGGAGAGAGAGGGAAGACACCAAACAGTGATACAGATACCATGACAGGGACAAAAGCCATTTTGTTAGCAAACAGTAATGCGGGATGGGTGACAGGAGAGACATAGAGAGATGCTGTGATTTCAGAAATGACCCTCATCTCACCCAAACACAGATGAAGCCACTGCCTCTATAAAACCCACTGAGCTGTCTTAATAATAATAATAATAATAATAATAATAATAATAATAATAATAATAATAATAATAATAATAAACCATCACAGTCGCACTACAGACGAATGATACCAAATTATAACAGTCATCATAGTACTAATAAAGCCAATTAAATATAGAACATAAATCAAACAAGATGAAGGACAAGGTACATTTTATATTGATTATAAATAAAATGTACTTTAAAATACATTTGTATTTATATTTGATATAATGCACTGAAATATTATATGAATATTATTTCTGGCCCAATTATTATTATTATTATTATTATTATTATTATTATTATTACTACTACTACTACATATATAAAATGTTATGTTATATATAATATCTATAAAAACCTTTAATAACAAATTTCTTTTTGTTGGTGTTTGTATTTGCAGTTGTTTTTAATTGTGTTCGTAATTGCAGAATAAAGTTTTTTTTTATATATATATATATTATATATATAACATTATATGCATGTAGTATATATATTAATAATAATAATAATAATAAATTTTAATTCAGTGTAATTTTTAACATATATTTTAAATAACCTATATAATATATAATTTAAACAAAAATATCATTATTATTAATTGTTTATTTAAATGTTTTTATTATAATGTAAATACATGTTATTATTATTTTAAACATTTCTATATTATTGTTGAAATATAACAAAATTCAATTTAATTCAAAATGTATTCTTTAATAAAAAAAAAATAAAAAAAAAATGTATATATATATATATATATATATATATATATATATATATATATATATATATATATATATATATATATATTTGATTGAATTGCAATATGTACATTATATATTTTACATGATATATAATAGTAGTAGTAGTAGTAGTAGTATTGACTTGCTATTTGTTGCTGCAAATGAGAAGCATTTAAATCAGTCACAAGTTTCTGTTTCAGTTAGGATGCTGCCTTAAAAGGTAGCTGCTTATGTAGAAAGCAAGACAGTCCACTAGGTTTTGGACCAGAGCTTAAGTAATCTGAGGTCACAAATAAGCTGCTACAAAGCAAAAACCTCCCTAAAGCGAGAACATGCATCTTAAACACCCCACAATACCCAGCAAACCAGTGGACTCCTCTCTGAGTGACCCGGCTGGGCTGTGAGAGTGGCAAAGCAGAGAAAGACCGAAGCAGAGTCTTACTGAGTGACAGAATGAGTGACGGAGTGACTGTGAGGCACGTATGACTCCTCTATAGAATAAGAGTGAGTCTGTGTACTGTCGTCTTCAATGAATAAATACACGGAGTATTGAGATGATACAATAGAAATCAGAAAAACAGACAAACACTACCAAACTTACACGCAAATTAGCATTTATATGCATGACTACACAATATACTTGACTGATGTGACTGTGTTGACGTCATGAAGTCATACTCACGGCTGGAAGGGAATGAAGTGCTGTTTGTCCTCATCGTCCATCTTGCCCGTGATGATGTCTGTGACGTCCATTACTACAGAGAGAAGAATGAGATGAGAATAATGTCTGCAGACAACCAAACATCATGTCTCAACAACTATGCATGCATCTCATGAAAAGCTCATATTTCATCCCGCTAAGACTATAAAGATTGATTGTATTTTGACAGTTTTTGCCAATTACTTTGACAGTATTGTTTTTTGAACAACTATGCATGCATCTCATGAAACGGTTTTGTACATTCCTCAAACGGGAACAACACCAATACACAGTAATTATGACAAGCTAAACATGAAGTTCATAAAAGTAATTATATCACGTGCGTATGTCACTGTACAATTAATAATGAACTCCCGGTTGCATTTCTAAATAATAATACCGCTAAACGGAAAATTGAAGACATAAAAAAATGCATTTGTGTTTCTATTTGACATAATTCCCTGTACAATTAATAATGATTCTAAATAAAATAAAATAAAAAATAAAAAAAACATTTGTGTTTTTTTTTTTTTTATAATATAACAATGTAAAAATGTAATTAATTTACTTGTATATAAGCTGATTA